>NW_026032090.1:0-563 GCF_019186545.1 Solanum stenotomum
GTAAAGGCGGAATTTCCATTTGGAGCTCACTTCGATGAAAAGTGGGTCCCACACCCTGTATCGTTTTGAACCAGATTCCACAATTGCCATCTAAAGCCTCGGGAAGTGAACAAAAGGTCGTTCTAGACCAAAATCAATATTCCGAAGCTAACCTAGCTGTCAGAATTTTCATCTGAGCACGACTTTCAAGAAGGTTGACCAAAGTCAACTTTTCAAGTCATTACATTTAGGTTATGGTTTTTTTAGGTTTTATGATTTTTTTTTGGATTATTATTTTTATGATTAGGGTTTTTAAATGTTTTTAGGGGATTCTCAGGGTTTTTTAAGATTTTGGATTTCTTAAGATTGAGGTTTACTTAGGTTTAGGGCATAAGATTTTAAGTTTAGGATTTTTTTAATGGTTAAGGTTTTAAAGGGAATTATTGTGTTTCTTGGGATATTATAGTTTTAGGGTTTAGAGTTTATTAGTGTTTCATAAGGTTTGGGGTTTAGGGATTAGCCCTATGGTTTAGAGTTAAGGATTTAAAGTTTCTTCGGTTATAAGATTTACCGTTTGGGACTTC
>NW_026032091.1:0-521 GCF_019186545.1 Solanum stenotomum
TTAAAATTTTCATTTCACAATCAACAAACGCAAACTAACTATCAAATAATCCCTAATTCAAACTAACCATCAAAAACCCCTAATAATAATTATATAGTAGTCACCTCACTGTGTATACTTTCCTTAATAAATATAGATTCAAAATTTGAATGAGCAAAAAATGTGGAAGCCAATAACGTAGATAGGGCCATATTAATTAGTGAAGTGAAAGACACTAATTAAATGCATATTGGAACTACAAAATAAAATTTCCATAAATTAAACAAGTCCTTTTATGGCTACATTTGAATTAAGTAGTTTATTGTAAAAAAAAAAATTGAGAAATACTTTGATTCATACCAAACACACTCAATACACTAATTAACAAATTCAATACTCACATTGAAAGAAATTAAAAATAATATTATGAAACCCTAACCTTCAATTAAAGGAGACGGGCAGTGGATCGACGTCGGGGTCAGTTGGCCGGAGATGTTGCTCTCCTCGCCGGCTATTGATGTTGATTGGAGAGACGAGAGATA
>NW_026032092.1:0-697 GCF_019186545.1 Solanum stenotomum
TATTCAGACTCCTTATAGTAAACTTTACGGCAGCATTGTAGACTCATTAGAAACTTGATTTTGTGAGTTTATCTGATATATGGGCTATTTTTCTTCAACTGTTTCTCTTTTTCATTTCTGTTTGATGTCTTCTCTTTCATTTATAGAATACATTGTTGTGTTTTTTGTATCGATTGAAGGCCTTAGCGTAGAAAGCCAAAGGTTCAAGCCATTGGAACTACCTCTAAAATGGACCCAGTATTTTCCGCCCTTTCCTCGGATCATGTGTATAGTGAGAGTGCTTAGTGCACCGAACACTCTTCTTTGTTTCGATTGGGATTTAAACCATTATGAAAAAAAAACATTAGTCTCCCATGATCAATATCTGTTGGGTATGTAGCAAGAGTTAATGGGAAATTGAGGGAAGATGAAAGAGGAACTTGGAAAAAGTTGGGAACTTGAAGAGTTGAGAACTTGAAAAGTCCTCTTATGCTTTATTGA
Source organism: Solanum stenotomum (assembly GCF_019186545.1). NCBI lineage: Eukaryota > Viridiplantae > Streptophyta > Magnoliopsida > Solanales > Solanaceae > Solanum > Solanum stenotomum. Next base: position 481 of record NW_026032092.1, read on the forward strand.
AAAGACATTTGTCCCTCATCGGTGGTGGAAAGAAAAATAGGAGAGTTTAAATATAGAAACACTCCTATTAATTGTTAAAAGGGTTGGAAAGAGGGACCCCCCTCGCGCCGTCGTCGTCGCTCGGCTCGGCTTCGGAAAAATGATCGAGAGATTATTTTTTGGACAAAGTTTGTTTTAATTATTTAATTAATTAAATGGCCAACGTTTTAATTAGTTA
>NW_026032093.1:0-401 GCF_019186545.1 Solanum stenotomum
TAAACCCTAAACCATAAACCCTAAACCCCAAACACTAAATCGTAAACCCTAAACTCTAACCCCTAAACCCCAAACCCTTAACCCTAAACCCTAAACCCTAAACCCTAAAACCCAAAACCTAAACCCTAAACATTAAACCCTTAACCATAAACCCTAAACCCTTGACCTTAAACCCTAAACCCTAATCCCGAACCCTAACCCTAAACCATAAACCACAAACCCTAAACCCTAAACACTAAACCCTAAACCCTAACCCCTAAACCCAAACCCCTAACCCCTAAACCCTAACCCCTAACCCCAAAACGCTAAACCCTAAACCCTAAACACTAAACCCTAAACCCTAAACCCTAAACCCTAACCCCTAACACCTAACCCTAACCCCTAAACCCCAAACCCTAAAT
>NW_026032094.1:0-695 GCF_019186545.1 Solanum stenotomum
CAGCACGGCCCGTGGGTCGGGGTCTCGTAGGTGAGGCGGAATTGTCCCTTAGGTCGGTTAGTGAAAGGGCTTAGGGAATAATCTAGAATTAATTAGTTGTTAAGTAGGGTCATTTTATTAGTAATTAGGACACCTATATAAAGCTAATAGACCCCTTATATACATTGATCTAAATCATTATTTCAATTCACCCAAAGAGACCCAATTCCCTCAAAGAAATTCTCTCTCTAGGAAGCAAAGAAGAAGAAGAAGAGAAGCAAGTTAGGGAAAATTCCTCCATTGTTGCAAGCATTGTGAGGGCATTATAATCAAGGTATGATAGTTTATCCATCCATGGAGCTCCCATGATTTCCCCCAATTATGAAGATAAACCCTAATTTTAGCTAGGGTTTCTTCCAACATTGTGGGTTAAGTTGAGTATGATTCTAATTGAGTACATAATACTTGCTTATTATTGATTTAGTATAGAATCATGTTATTATGAGGATATTATATGTTTTCCATGGCTAACCCTAGTTTAATTGATGAAATTGTAATAATGTGGATTTATGCCATGAAAGGTGAAATTGAGGATTCATAGATGATCTTCTAGAATTGATGACTTGTATAGTAATTGTTCATGAATGAAAGCTTGTAGAGATGATTGAATTAGATTATAGTATATATGTTGTATCATGACTAGTAAATCTTGAAAT
>NW_026032095.1:0-231 GCF_019186545.1 Solanum stenotomum
TTCCCAATATCATATTCTTATAGAGCTCGAGGACATAGCTTATATTCCCCTCTATTTGCAATATGGTACCAACTAAACAGATTTGGAAAATTGCAAAAGGTCTTTCTTAAGCAACTGTTCTTGCACAGCAGCTCAGTTTCAATTTTGTAGTCCTAATAACACAATGGGTGACTGCACATTGTTGAATGATGTGTTTTCGCTCACGAACAATGATGGAGCACTCAGTAAGAC
>NW_026032096.1:0-825 GCF_019186545.1 Solanum stenotomum
AGTTTCATAAGGCTTAGGGTTGGGGTTTCATCCCTAAGATTTAGGGTTTAGGTTTCTTAGCGCTTGAATTGAACATTTAAGTTCTCCTAGGTTTCTTTTGGGTCATTTAGGGCGTAGGGTTTAGTGTATTAGGTTTAGGGTTTTTCTATGGTTTAGGGTTTAGGTTTGTTAGATTATGATTTTTTAGAGGTTTTCTGAGTTTTAATGATTTTTAAGTTTTTCTTTGTTGTTTTTTAGGGTTTTGGGTTTCTTAGTGCTTTTTTGGGTTTAGGGTTTGGGGTTTTCTTAGGGTTTGGGTTTTGGTCTAATGATTTTTAAGGGTTTAGGGTTCAAGGTTTAGAGTTTGGGATTTATGGTTCTTTAGGTTTAGAGGTTTTAAAGTGTTTTTTAAAAGTTTTTTAGGGTTTAGGTTTTCTTAGTGATTTTTAGTGTTTAGGTTTTCTTAGTGATTTTTTAAGAATTAGGGTTTAGGATCATAGGTTTTAGGGTATTAGGATTTATAAGTGTTGAAGATTTAGAGTTTCTTATGATTTCTTGGTTTAGGATTTAGGGCTTCGGATTTTAGGATAAGAGTTTTTTAGAGTTTATGAATTTTTTTTTTATTAAGGTTTTAAAATGTTTTAGGGTTTCTTAGGTATTTTTAAGAATTTGGATTTCTTAAGATTTAGGGTTACGTAGGCCTAATATAGGGCATAGGATTTTAAGTTTAGGGATTTTTCTAGGGCTTATGGTTTTAAAGGGGTTTTTTTACCGGGTATTATAGTTGTAGGTGTTTACATGGATTTTAGGGTTTAGGTTTTCTTAGGATTCCATATGGTTTGGGGT
>NW_026032097.1:0-653 GCF_019186545.1 Solanum stenotomum
ATATAAGATATTGGAGACTAGCAAATCATATGGAGGTGCCCGATATGCTTTTTGGATGATAAGAAAGATGTGTCATATGTTGAAATTCTGGCAGATTATCATTTTAAATACACAAATAAAACATGGGGGAGGGAGGGGGAGACAAAATATCATACACTTATAAAACTTTAAGAGGTGTTGCAGCATATACTCCTTAGAAAAATCTCATATGTCATAATACTACATGTTGTGAAGACTGGCCTATGCATCTATTTAAGAAGTAGCATGAGGTTATTTGAGTTTTTAAGTCCTATTTAATTTGAGTTATGACTTTCTATTGGAGATACTGATTAGGCATTGGCATAAGGATTGTAAGGTTATTTAAGTGTTGTCTAAGAAGGGAAGGTTCCTGGTTGGCTCCTCTCTAAGCTTTGTATTGTCGCTTAGTGATTAACAAAATCAGTTTAATTGCCCAAAAAATGAAGTACTTGAATATATAAATGAAATCTTACCTCTCAAATGGATACATCCATCGATATTGTACCGGACCAGCTAGCATTGCTTCATAAGCGAGATGCACAGGGAGATGCTCCATTGAATCAAAGAAGCTAGGAGGGAATACACGCTCTAATTTACAAAGTATTTTAGGTATTTCTTGTTGAAGTCTTACCATA
>NW_026032098.1:0-519 GCF_019186545.1 Solanum stenotomum
AGATGCAATTGTCCACAATGCATACATCAACAATAAAAGAAAATGGAATTGGGTGAAGCAAACCTGTGGCGCAAAGCGCCGGCAAATCATCAACACACAGGGGGGTCCGGTTTCTCGGAGCCCTCTGGAACATCAGTGGGGGCACCATCAGTAGTGCCCACCTCAACAATCCTAGCACCCTCAGTAGTGCTCGCTATCAACTGCTCCGCACCATCAGTGGTGCTCACAACGCCCCTCAAAATAGGCTGAACCTCTGTAACTGAGGCAGAGCTTGATGCCCCTGCATCTCTCTCACGCACCCTCTGCTGGCGCAACTCTTCATCTGCAATCGAGGCCCTTCTAGCCTCCTTCTCCTGCCGACGCTGTCTTTTCTGCGCTTTTTCTTCCTCTGTTCGATGAGGGCGGTGCCGCTTGCCCTTGGCATGTGTCGGTGCAGGCCCCTCCTCGGCGATGCCACTGAATAGGGCATCTAGCACTGTATCATCAGCCAATGCAGTCGGAGCAGCCTGAGTCTCAACT
>NW_026032099.1:0-511 GCF_019186545.1 Solanum stenotomum
TACCCAGTAGGCATCATCGGCCGACCGATCAAGATAAGCAAAAGTAAACTGAAATGCGAATAAAGGGTCACATCAAGTGCAAAGAGTAGTAAATGGGGGGTATGTACACGAGCGTACAGGCAACAAAGACAAGCAATCTAACTAACTCCGCCGGGCTCCCATAAACCCGACGGGTACGCTCGTGCACAATAAAAGAAACCACCTGCACGGACCCCCATAAGCCCGGCAGATGCACTTGCAGTTGAAGTAAAATAATGGAGCTAGAAGGTCTATCACAATATTACCAAATTCCGGACTTTTAACTGAACCATTCCCAATCATATTCCCGGATTTCATTACGTCCCGGACTTTAACCGGAATCTCTCCAACCTCCAAAACCTCAACCTACAGATGAGAGTAATCAAGACTAAACTGAAGCTTTAGTGAGGAATTGGGAATACACCACGTGCAAGCTGGACCACGGACTCGAACCGGGTACTATAGATAATGAGTCAACCTATATGGGCTGGAC
>NW_026032100.1:0-379 GCF_019186545.1 Solanum stenotomum
TCATCTCAAAAGATTTTAATTTTTTAGTTTGTATTTTATTAGTTTAGTAAATTATAGTTATAATTTTGAGTTATTTAAATTAGCTAGTTTATAATTAAGTTAATTATTTTATTTCGTCAAAATTAAGAGGCTTATTAATTAATTATATTAATTCGTCCTATTTAATTAGTAGTCAAATTTACTAATTTAATCGACTCGACTATGCTCTTAATTTCGATTGGCTACAATTGAAATTCATTTGACCATTTTTTGTTAGTGTAATTTCAACTATATTTTGCCAACTCCCNTTTTTTTTAATTTTCGGACCCAAATTGGCCTACTTTCAGACCCATTTTAATTCCCAAACGTTCTAAATCAAATTTCCAATAGCCCCATTCCA
>NW_026032101.1:0-741 GCF_019186545.1 Solanum stenotomum
ACATATTTAATTAATGCATTATTTTTTTTATAAATGTATAATAACAATAACACATTCCGTAAAATTTCATTAAATGGAATGTGAGACGAAAGAGTGTACACAGACCTTATCTCTACCTCCATGAGGTAGAGAAGTTGTTTCCTAAAGATTACATCAAACCCAAGTAAAGGAGAGGAAAATAAAGGAGAAAACATTATAGTTAATAAGAAAAACACTGTAGAGCCTACAAGTTACGAAAGAAATAATACCAATAACAAAATAGTATAATAATCGAAACACAATACACAATATATGATAATAGATTAAGAAAAAACAAAGCAAGACAAGACAACATTCTATGCCTACTAACTTTCTATCCTAATACAGGACCTCCACTCCCCTCCTATCTAGAGTCATATTATCGATAATATGAAGTTGCAGTAAGAAGTACAAAGGTTTTATATTTTTATTTTGAGTGAATTGTCAAAAACACATCTAAAATATCTCATTTTTTTAATTTGATATCTAAACTATTGGAAGTGTGAGTTTTATACCTAAACTATCACGTATTAGTTTGAGAAACATACCTCTCTGAAAAATTATCTCCCGCATTTATACAAAAAGAATGTATATCTACTGATTACCTATATGATATTTCATCCTCTGGGATAATGTGTCTACATATTGAGTCAAAATCATATTCAATTCTTCAGAAGATGCTTTATCCTTAACATGAGGTTCAATCAAATTAAGACACATATT
>NW_026032102.1:0-633 GCF_019186545.1 Solanum stenotomum
ATTGTGTCCCATTATGGGACATGAGCTGGAGGAACTGGTTAGGACCCACTTTTGGGGTTAATTTCGAAATTTCCTGCGTGGGTCCCACGAATCTCGATTTGACCCCAAAATTGACCCGTCTCCGTTTGTTGTGATTTTGGTGTCTAAACGACCGTATTAACGTTGTGACTCTATTTTTGATAGCGGGGAAGCGTTTCGAGTCCGTTCATAAAGGGAAAGCTTCGAAGGAGTGATTTTGGAGCGCGTGTGATCGGCCTATAGGTAGGCTACGGTTTTCCTCTCTTAGATTGAGCTCGAGAATGTGAATGCATGTTGATTAGTTGGGATTTGGGTTGGGTAGTTATTGAATTTTTCATAGGTGTTAAGAAATCATGTTTTCGGCCTATTTCCGGAATTATCGGGTAACTGTGAGCATGCTTTGTGTTATTAACGGACCCTCCTCGCTATGTGGAGTGCTTGCATGCTTAATTATTGTTTATTTGAAGCATGTTGGGCCTTAGTTTAGGTTTGACTAGGGCTTGCCTTAGAAATACATGATTCGAATCCGATAGGCCTTAGTTTTGCCCCGACGTCGCTCGGCCGACTTACATCCCTGTAGACTGATCTAGCAGACTTGAGTCTGATAGATTGGGC
>NW_026032103.1:0-318 GCF_019186545.1 Solanum stenotomum
TCCTTTGACAAAGTTGACTCAGAAGGCCGTGAAATTTCAATGGTCTGGAGCTTGTGAGAAAAGCTTTCAAGAATTGAAGAAGAGACTGATTACAGCTCCAGTTTTGACGCTACCAGAAGGTACTCAAGGTTTTATGGTGTATTGTGATGCATCTAGAGTTGGTTTGGGTTGTGTCTTAATGCAGAATGGCAAAGTTATCGCTTATGCCTCCAGACAGTTGAAGGTTCATGAGAAGAACTACCCAACCCATGACTTAGAGCTAGCTGCTGTAATATTTGCTTTGAAGTTAAGGCGTCACTACTTGTATGGTGTGCATGT
>NW_026032104.1:0-490 GCF_019186545.1 Solanum stenotomum
CTTTCTTGAATTTGCTCGCTGAAAAAAAAATTCATGGCACCTGAAAATCAACCAACGACAGGTCCTCCGACTTTTACCGGAGAGAATTATCACATATGGGCTATCAAAATGAAGGCTTATCTAAAGGCTCTCAACTTATGGGAAGTTGTTGAGCTTGGAGAACCTGCTGTCCAGCCATAGAGAGTTAATGCAACTCTCAATGAAATTAAGAAGTATGATGAGTTGGTGACTAGATCCCCACGAGCTCTCACCTGCATACATTCAAGTCTTACGGACGTGATGTTTACGAGGATTATGACTTGTGAAACAGCCAAAGAGGCTTGGGATAAGTTAAAGGAGGAGTTTGAAGGCAGCAGTAGAGTAAAGTCTGTTAGACTCTTAGCATTGAAGAGAGAGTTTGAGCTTTTGAAGATGAAAGACTCAGATAGTGTGAAAGAATACTCTTCAAAGCTGATGGAGATAGTGAACCAGATAAGAATACTTGGTGAAA
>NW_026032105.1:0-653 GCF_019186545.1 Solanum stenotomum
CATATTCCTAACTTTTGCTTTTATCGCAACCATTTGGTTTGCATTCTTTCTTCCGATATCTTCCTCATTTTCCATCAAAATCCTTGATATTTTTATCAATTGAGCAACTTTTTCCAACTTGAGAAATATCAATCATTGTTGCATCATCAATTACTTCAATCTTCAGTGAACACCTCACAGACCCATTATCTTTCTTTCTCTTCCATATTAAAATTGCTTTTTGCTTATTTTTTTTAGAGAACAAAGTGCATGTCATTTTTGGAATTCTTGAGAAAAGAAAAGGCAAAGAAATGTGTTAAAAGCGAGTAACAGATAAGAGTACCCCTCTATACAGTTGAAAATCAACAATCCTTCCATCGATGCAACAACACAAAGAAGGGCAATTCCTCCCGTGAAAATTTTACGATTTCGAATTGATGGAGAAGATGAAAATCTAAATTTTGAATTTTGTGAAGTTGTTACAAATTGGAATGAATTGATATCAATCAGATCTGTGTGATTTATGGAAAGAAAATCAATTTTATGTTTATATTCCATATTAAGTGCAACAGACAAGTTTTATAATGTATCACAATTAATGTATCCGGGTGAAACTTATGTATCCGGATGACTGATATTTTAAGGGATTTTTGTAAAATAAAAAAGAGTAGGGA
>NW_026032106.1:0-539 GCF_019186545.1 Solanum stenotomum
TGTGCTGCGAGAGCGACTAGAAATCTTATTGTCTCATGCCGTGCAACAGGAGCAAACGTTTCTCCAAAGTCCACTCCAGGCTGCTGAGAATAGCCTTTAACTACAAGTCTAGCTTTATGCTTGAAGATGGAGCCATCTAGATTGAACTTTGTTCGATAGACCCATTTGACACCGATAACATTCTTCTTTTCTGGCCTATCAACCAACTCCCAAGTATCATTTTTATTAATCATGGCAAGTTCCTCTTTCATTGCTGAAATCCACACTTTGTGGTTTGCTGCTTCTTCAAATGAGGATGGTTCAACAAGAGCAAAATTGCATTGCTCATAAACTTCTGCTAGTGATTTGGTCTTCAAAACAGGAGAGTCTGTAGTCAATTCAACATCTGAATTGTTTTTTGTTCCAGAAATAGGACTAGAGGGAGTATCACCTTTTTGCTGATGTGGAGTTGCAGCTGAAGTATTCCCACCTTGGTTCTTCACAACAATATCTCGATCCCAATCATAGTGGATAGACTCATCCACTATAAGATCTCTACT
>NW_026032107.1:0-315 GCF_019186545.1 Solanum stenotomum
AGGAACCGATCTCCGCGCGTTCTGAATATTAAGGACCTGAACCTACGTCAAGAGAAGATGTAGCGTAGACTATGGATCAATAGTTGAAAGATTTTGAACATGCATGACATGATAAAGCTGAACAAATATATATAACTGAATAGAGCATATCAAACAATGATATAATCTAAACATGATTAAGAAGAGTTTAGGTATTTGGCTAAGGAATTTTCGGTTAGGGTGTAAAGCTTAAGTTTTTCTAAAAAAAAATTCGGTCAAGAGTTTTTTTCTTTTAGGATTTTAAAGAGTTTTTGGGATCATTATTGTTTTTACGAT
>NW_026032108.1:0-716 GCF_019186545.1 Solanum stenotomum
ACCTTAGAATTTGAACTTGAACTTGAAATCAGAACTTGAACTTGAACTTGAACTTGAACTTAGAACGTGAACTTGAAATTAGAACTTGAACTTGAAATTAGAACTTGAACTTGAACTTAGAACTTGAACTTGAAATTAGAACTTGAACTTAGAAATTGAACTTGAACTTTGAATTTGTACTTGAACTTAGAACTTGTACTTGAACTTGACCTTAGAATTTGAACTTGAACTAGAAATTATAACTTGAACTTGAACTTGAACTTGAACTTTGAATTTGAACTTGAACTTAGAACTTGAACTTGAACTTGAAATTAGAACTTGAACTTAGAAATTGAACTTGAACTTTGAATTTGAACTTGAACTTAGAACTTGAACTTGAACTTGAACTTAGAAATTGAACTTGAACTTGAACTTAGAACTCGAACTTGAAATTAGAACTTGAACTTGAACTTTGAATTTGAACTTGAACTTAGAACTTGAACTTGAACTTGAACTTAGAACTTGAACTTGACCTTAGAATTTGAAGTTGAACTTGAAATTAGAACTTGAACTTGAACTTGAACTTAGAACTTGAACTTGAATTTAGAACTTGAACTTGAACTTATAATTGGAACATGAACTTGAAATTAGAACTTGAACTTGAACTTGAAATTAGAACTTAGAACATGAACTTAGAATTTGAAGATTGACTTAGACTTGAACTTGAAATTAGAACT
>NW_026032109.1:0-1631 GCF_019186545.1 Solanum stenotomum
TAAGGAGAAAGATTGTCGGGATATGATCAATTATTGGCAAATTACAATACATGGGTAATTGAAACTACTAGTGAACAACTAAAAATCAGTGAGTAGGCTAGACTATAAGGGATATAGCTTTCTCTCGAACAACTACCCTGAATCAGGTGATTTCTTTAGAACATCAACAAGCATAACAATGAAGAACAACCCACACCCTAATTCATCCACTCTTTTGAGCTAGATGAGTAGGATTGGGTTTAGGATTCCCACTCTCGAGCTAAACCCAGCTCAACCCAATACCTATAAATCATTAATCAATAATCTTAGTTCTAAATCCTCTCTCTCTCAAGCAAGCCAAGAACACAAAGATCGAACTGCATTTGCAACTACAATTCATAACTTAAACCACAATTAATGATTAAACTCACTGTAAAATAGCATTTACACTAGTAATTAACAATACCCATAAACAAATTCAACCCATAATCACATGATCACACCCCAAGAATTGGGGTTTTAGCAGAATATCATAAAAAGGTAAAAATAATTACCGAATCGATTAGCCATCAACTGGGTAAGAGAGATTTAGTCTTTACAATGCTCAATTTGTAGAATATTTGAAACCCACTTCCAAAATCTCCAAATTGAATCTCTAAGGTTATTCAAAAACTATGAAAAACTCCAAAGAAAACTATTCTAAACTAATTCAGTATAAGTTAGCATACTAAAATAAATATTCAAAATCTAATTTATAGTCGCCAAAAATAAGTTATGAAGGGCCATTTGGCGAAGTAAGTCGGGCTCGCCAAATCACTCGACGAGCCTCCCTTTGACCTCTTCTCTCGCCTTTTCGCCTTGGCATTCAACATCCCTGAGTTTTGTAACTTTGGGCAATCTATCTTTCCTTTGTGGAACTATTCAGTGAGTCGCCGACTGCTCCTTTCTGTCGCCGACTTGGTTTCTTCCCTCAGGGCTGGAACACTGGAACTTTAGGTGGTAAAGCTAGCCAATTGGCGATTCGCCAAGTGCTCTTGGTGATCACTAAGCTTTCCTTTCTTTAATTCTTCAGTTTGTTTTGTTCCTTTTTGCCTGTTAGTGCCCTTGCTTTGTTCCTCAATCCATATACTTGAAAATCAAGGATTTAAAATCAATTTATGAAACAAATTAAGCATTTGAGGACACTAAATCTATATAATAAAGCCCCAAATGAGTCCAAATCTTAGACTCATTAGTGTATATTGATAAAGTGGACCCTTTGGACATTTTTGGGTGTCTGACACAACATTCGCTACATCCTCCTACATTTTATTACCCCCAAGATTTCCTAATCCATTTTAATCACCTGTCTTGTGGATTTCAAGGCAACTTGACTTATAATTTTTCCAAACTTGATGCCATTTACCACTATTTCACCAATCTTAATAACTTCGGCGAATGTTTTTCCAACAATGGAAAGTAAATAATGAAAGTAGCTTGGTTCTTGCGCTTGGAGGAAAACATCAATCATTTCAGACTCTTGCATTGACGACTTAACCCTAGCAACTTGTTCCCTCCACCTAATAGCATATTCACAAAAATTTTTGGTGGGTTTTTCCTCATGTTGGCAACTGAAGTACGATTAGGAACTATGTCAATGTTATATTGAAATT
>NW_026032110.1:0-1786 GCF_019186545.1 Solanum stenotomum
TCCACAGATTTTTTGGTGACACGGAATTTCGACCTTATTTTTTCTAAAATTATACATGGACATCCGTTAAGACGTTATCTATAGATCCAGTTGGCCCTCAAGGCCAAAATGGCCCATTTTCAAGGTAAAACGAGACCTAGAAGAGGTAAGCCCCCTATTTTACCGATTTTCGTGTGCTATGGTCCACAAATTTTTTGGTGATCCAGAATTCCGACCTCATTTTTGCTAAAATTTTACCTGGACATCCATTAAGACCTTATCTATGGAGCAAGTTGTCCCTCACGATCAAAATGGCCCATTTTCAAGGTCAAACGAGCCTCAGAAAAGGTAAACCCCTCATTTTACCAATTTTCATTTGCTATAGTCCAAGGATTTTTTGGTGATCCAGAATTCCTACCTTATTTTTTCAAAAACTTTACCTCGATGTCCGTTAAGACCTTACCTATGGGGACAGTTGGCCCTCACGGCCAAAACGATCCAGTTTAAAGGTCAAACCATAGAACAGGTATACCCCCATTTTACCGATTTTCGCGTGCTATAGGTCACCATCTTTTTTGGTGATAAAGTATTTCGACCTCATTTTTATTAAAATTTTACCTGGACGTCTGTTAAGACCTTACCTATCGAGCCAGTTGGCCCTCATGGCTAGAATTGCCTATTTTCAAGGTTAAACGAGCCCAAGAGAAGGTAAACCCCCAATTTTACCGATTTTTGTGTGCTATAGTCCACTGATTTTTTGGTGTTCCACAATTTCGACCACATTTTTGCCAAAATATTACCTGAACATCCATTAATACCATACCTATGGTGACAGTTGACCCTCACGGCCAGAATGGCCTATTTTCAAGGTCAAACGAGACCTAGAGCAGGTAAATCCCCGATTTAACGATTTTCATCCTTAACATCCAAAATGGCCCATTTTCAAGGTCAAACGAGCCCTAGAGAAGGTAAACTTCCCATTTTACCAATTTTTGTGTGCTATAGTCCACGGATTTTTTGGTGATCCGAAATTCCGACCTCATTTTTGCCAGAATTTTACCTGGACGTCCGTTAAGACCTTATCTATGTAGACAGTTGGCCCTCATAGCATAAATGGACCATTATCAAGGTCAAATGAGCCATAGAGCAGGTATACCCCCATTTTGTCGATTTTCGCGTGCTATAGGTCACCATCTTTTTTGGTGACAAATAATTGTTGCCTCATTTTTACCATAATTTTACCTGGACGTCCGTTAAGACCTTACCTATTGAGCAAGTTGGCCCTCATGGCTAGAATGACCCATTTTCAAGGTCAAACGAGCCCTAGAGAAGGTAAACCCCCCATTTTACCGATTTTCGTGTGCTATAGGTCACCATTTTTTTGGTGATCCAGAATTTCGACATCATTTTTCCCAAAATTTTACCTGGACGTCCATTAAGATCATACCTATGGAGCCAGTTGGCCCTCACGGCAAGAATGACCCATTTTCAAGGTCAAACGAGCCCTATAGAAGGTAAACCCCCAATTTTACCAATTTTCGTGTGCTATAGTCAACGGATTTTTTGGTGATCCAGAATTTCGACCTCATTTTTGCCAAAATTTTACCTGGACCTCCGTTAAGTCCTTATCTATGGAGCCAGTTTGCCCTCATGGACAAAGTGGCCCATTTTCATGGTCAAACGAGCCCTAGAGAAGGTAAACCCCCCATTTTACAGATTTTCGTGTGCTATAGCCTACAGATTTTTTGATGATTCGGAATTCCGACCTCATTTTTTGCTAAAATTATACATGAACGTCCGTTAAGAC
>NW_026032111.1:0-202 GCF_019186545.1 Solanum stenotomum
TCTAAAAAAGAAAAAAACCTATTTTTTTTTAGAGAAACAAAAAGAAAATTGAGGCACAAACACATAAAACAGACACGGCGACGAAAACACATCTTGCTTCACCTCAACTCCCTCTTATTAATTTGTTAGGCATAGTTTTTGCTCTTCTTTGTCGCGTTCATTAAAAAAAAAAAAATATATATATATATAACAAATACAAGTT
>NW_026032112.1:0-1604 GCF_019186545.1 Solanum stenotomum
TTACTATTATCGAGGGTCGTATCGCGCTCCGCGATGGATGCATGGACAGATATTGTCACGCCCCGAGCCTACACCCTGGGCGGGACCGGCACCTGGAGACCATTGCTGGCCCCAGGCGAACCCTTGGCCTGGCTTTCTTAACTCAGCGGAAACCTAACTCAACAGAATAACTCAATGTCATGCAAAGACATAAACAACTTAACTAATAAAAATATGGCCCAAAGGGCAACTCGAGTCTCAAAATAGAATATTTACACATATATACATGTACATGGATGAGAGACTCAAAACTAACTGACTGACTGACTGTCTGACTGTCTATTGAAGCCTCTAATACACTGAGATGGATGTGGGGACAGACCCCGCAACATCCTAATAGAACAAAACTAAGTACACAAAATAATTGAGTCCTCCGGAATGCAAGGAGGCTCACCACAGACTCTGGAGTGCTCAGCTGGATCAACGACGCGCAGGATGCTGATCCGGGGTACCTGTATCTGCATCATAAGATGATGCAGGCCAACTGGCATCAGTACATGGAATGTACGAATATGTGAGCTGGAAAAGCTGAACCACAACTTAAGCTTGAAAGGAGAACAAGAGATCACTTACCTTGACTCTGAACAACTCATATAAATAACTGGACTCAAACTAAAGCAATAAGACACAAGCCATACCTAATAAGCTTGTAAAAGAATGTAAACAACTTAGATCGTTAAGGATAAAATGATAACAAACTCAACTTTTCTTTTATAAACATAATACAGCTTTTGTGTGAGGTTCTTTAACCGACAACCACCACTACGAGACTTAGTGATGATACAACGTTTTACCTCACGTTGCCAAAGGACCATCTTATACCTTGCCATCGATATAGGACCTTACTTTTGCTTAGTGGATCCACTAGCCTAATCTTATGTGATCATCTAAAAAGAATGATACGACAAGTCCCATGTTGGCACATGGTTCTTATGGAGAGTTGAGTTAATATGAACTCGTGTCCCCAATTCGGTGCTCAATACTACTCCTAAAAATACTTTGGCTCATGCTTTTTTTTAAAATAACTTCTTTCTTTGATTGAGATAATTACTCAAAAACTAGCCCGAAGGCCCCTTTGGAAATCTCAGCTTCCAACCTTATTCAAATGTAAAGACATTCCTTTAAAACTTCTTTGGGAATACATAGTTCCCTAATAATTTTGAGAAACGAACTCAACTTTAAACTCATGACTTAACTTGAAACTAAGACTCTTACTCGACTTGAAACGTCACTTGACTTGGAACTATCTTTCCTTAAATCGGAATTATGAATTCAAGAGGTTCGATCACATGTTATGGAAGGATTCTTGAACGCTTAGACGCACTTTGGAACGTCGAAAACAACTATAAAACATAGGTGAATTACTTTGGAACATGCATGAGAAAGTGAGAAAAGATAAGGGGAAACTTGGCTGAGACTTCAGATTTCTGGTGACACAGATAGGACTTACGGACGCCATCGACGGACCGTAGATGGACTTACGGTCCGTACTGCAGGTCCGTAGATTGCGTTAGAGATTTTCCCCAGAATTCATTTCAGAAAAAGACTAAGTGTTGACCTACGGT
>NW_026032113.1:0-733 GCF_019186545.1 Solanum stenotomum
TGGGCAGCACCTTTGAAGGACAGCTGCCAAAGGGATAAACATCACTTGTTTGACTATATATTTTCACCCCTCCTTTAGTAATTTCGTTTTCCTCAAGCCTTAGAACCTTAGAAACATATCTAAATAGATTGTTCCTCAAAATCACAAGAGAAAACTTGGTTCTTTTGGCTGGAATTCGAGACACACACTTCTTTTTGGTAAGTGACGAAATTTGTTCATGAGCTGGGTAGTGTTTGGTAATTTATGCATATCTCGTCATCTAAAACTCCATTTCCAGTGAATAAATATGATTTAGAAATCTAATTTGTAGCCCTACAACTTTAGTGTTTATGCAAACCTCTGATTTAGCTGTTATAGAATCGAAATATGGGACGCAACATAGGACAAGTTCGGTCCAGATTTTGAAATTTGAAATCCTGTATGGACAACTATTAGTGTTTTGAATATATCTTTTTATAAAAAATATATTTTACGGTGATTCTTGTTTTTTTGCTACCTTAAAAGGTGTAGCTACATCTTTCATGAAGGTTATAAAGTCTAGTTTTGCCGTTTTCCTTTACAAATCTAAGTTACGACATAGGGTACTAGGCCGGCTAGAATCACTGTTTTGGGAGCATAGTCGTGTTTGTACAGGCTAAGATTACTTGTGATGATAATTCTATTTTACACCAATATTATTGAGCTTCTGGGAAATAAAGAAGTTACTTAATTGTATTTTTTAAGGTTGTATATA
>NW_026032114.1:0-692 GCF_019186545.1 Solanum stenotomum
CCGCCCATACAATCTCTTTATATACACTTAAGTGTTCCTAAGGGTTACCATAGATAAGGAATGTACCATTACAATATAACATGCTAAGTCAAAATTCTTTAATGAACCACTTTAGGAGACATTTAAGCACATAAGGGGACTTTCACATAATAGTCGTTAGACTTAGGGAACTCACTTTAGTATCTTCAAAGCCTACTCGTGCCATGTGTAGATAACATCCCATACTACTACCTACACGTTGTAGAACCTATCCAATAACTAGAGTGCACATCCCACATGATGGGAATAGGCATAACCGACATAGACCATACTAGCTAGGTATGGAATCCGGAGTCTATCCTACTCCGTGGAGGTTGTTCTGCTTGCCAAAGGTAGAACTAATAAGCAACCCATGTAGGCACATGGTTTAGGAGATGTCCAAGGAAGTTCATTGTGCCTAATCTCATACTCAACTAGGCCACCTTCCTAACCACATCCACTCGGTGCTAGCCTTGTTTCCCATAGAGTATTCAATCACATATGTACTTAGAGAGGGTTCCTTTTCTAGTTCAACCAACTCATAGTACCTCTTTCCAAGAAAGGCCCCATTTCTTAGTCATGGCCAATCAAGGTTCATAAGGATAGCTCATTTGACTTTCTTAGATAAGGATTTTCATGCTGTTCCTGCTCCATCCATCTCTAAGTCTATCATC
>NW_026032115.1:0-267 GCF_019186545.1 Solanum stenotomum
GAATGTAACAATTAGTTAATTTCAGGTAACAGGACAATTTATTTAATATAGAAACTAAATTACACTTTCGAAAAAATTTTCAAATTAATTATTAACCAGATGGCGGAAACAGATTAATTTAAATAATGGCTTATGACAGAAATATTCGAAAGCAATAACAGATTATCAATGCTGAATATTTATTCTAAATGACAACAGTTTTGTAGATGCATAAAGGATTATTAGTCGGTTTTAAGTGATTGGAAAATAGAACATGAATACAAGGAA
>NW_026032116.1:0-422 GCF_019186545.1 Solanum stenotomum
TCCATTTTATATTGGGACAACGTTTATACTTACTCATCATTTAATTTATCAATTTTGGGTCAAGCTCCCACGCGATTGTCTTGGAAATTTGAACTGGCTTGGTATTGATATTGTTCGCTTTGGTATGATCTTTTCCAAAATATACTCTTAACATAATGCGTTGTCATATTTATCCGAAGAAAAAAGTTTACTATCTTGTCGTTTGAGCTGGTAAGATTGTCCATCTCCAGTCTTATCATTCACTTCATGTTTAAAGTTCAGATATCACTACGTGCAAAGTTTTGTGCATACAATTGCCGCTATATACGAGTCTCCATTGGTATTGGTTCTAAAGTATTAACCTATATATATAGGTCTGCCCATGAGAGACAAAGTAAATACAAAACAAGAAGATTTTATTTTAAGAATTGGGTAGGGGCCGC
>NW_026032117.1:0-808 GCF_019186545.1 Solanum stenotomum
GTTTAAGTTAAGATTCATAAAGTAGTCTCGTTCTTTGTAATAATTTCCTGCACATTGAATTTTAAACATGAAAAGTGATTGTTTTGAGCATGTTGTGACTCTAGAACTTGAACCTAAATTTGGAATGGATGTGGAGATTTTCATGTGGTATTGTGGGTGTTAAAAAGGTGTTGTTGTAGGTTGTTCACTGGTTAGGCTGCATAATTACTACCCTATTTTCCATGCTCTTTGATTCCATTACATGCCTTCAAGGTGTTTGACAAAATGTCCAACTATGGAGAATTGATGAATCGATGCTTTAAAGCTTGAGTTATGAGATGTATGGAAATCCAGAGATGTGTTGATGACAAACTAAGCTTGTGTATATATTCATTCCATACGTGAGATTGCATTAGAGCCTAATGGGAATTTCCTATATAAAGTGTTGCATGACCATGCCTGGTCCGGGAGAAAAGAACCGGACAACTATGTGAGAGGTTTATATCTCACCACCTAGGATGCTTGGGGTGTGACCAACATCAACCATGTGAGAGGTTTATATCTCACCACCTAGGATGCTTGGGGTGTGACCAACATCAACCATGTGAGGGGTTTATACCTTGCCACCAGGGTGTCCGGGTGTGAACGGCATCCCCCATCCTAAGTTGGGGTTATAGATTGGTTGGATCATGCATACACATATGATATCTACTATTAGTATATATTTACTTAAACATGTTTTGACTTCACTTTGATCATGCATCCTCATATTGTTATTCATAATGCCTATGAAACTATTTTGTGTATTTCGATTGTGTCCTTGTCTATT
>NW_026032118.1:0-1589 GCF_019186545.1 Solanum stenotomum
GCTCGACAGGAAGGAGCTGACACTTCTAAGATTCGTGAGTTCTTGGGAATGGATCCTCCGAGTTTCATGGGTTCGAGCACTACTGAGGATCCAGAGGATTTCATTGAGGAGTTGAAGAAGATTTTTGATGTGATGCATATGGCAGATACTGAGCGGGTTGAACTAGCTGCGTATCAGCTGAAGGATGTTGCCAGAACATGGTTTGACCAGTGGATAAGGGGCAGAGTTGAGAATGCACCACCTGCGAGTTGGGCCCGTTTTAAAGAAGCTTTCTTGGGGCATTTCTTTCCTCGAGAATTGAAAGAGGCTAAGGTACGTGAGTTCCTCACACTTAAGCAGGAGTCCTTGAGTGTTCATGAGTACAGTCTGAAGTTCACACAACTATCCCGCTGTGCTCCGGAGATGGTTGCGGACATGAGGAATATGATGAGCTTATTTGTTGCGGGGCTGTCTCGGTTGTCAAGCAAGGAAGGTAGGGCTGCAATGCTTATCGGGGACATGGATATATCAAGGTTGATGGTTTATGTGCAGCAGGTTGAGGAAGAGAAGCTGAGGGACAGAGAAGAGTTCAGAAGCAAGAAAGCTAGGATCGGGAACGAGTCCGGGCAGTAGAGAGGAAATTCAAACCATTCCTCCTTTCAGCAAAGGCAACAGGGACCTGCTCCATCATTTGCTAGAGCACCTGCACCCAGATACAGAGGTGAATTTAATGTTCAGAATTCGAAGGACTTCAGGGCTAGACCAGCACAATCTTCGGGTAGTGTGGCGCAAGGGAGTAGTAAGCCTCTGGTTTGCGCCAAATGTGGTAGGAACCACTCAGGTATTTGTCGAGAGGGCTCCCTTGGTTGTTTCAAGTGTGGTCAGAATGGGCATTTCATGCGAGAGTGTCCAAAGAATAGGCAGAGTAATGGAGGCAATAAAGCACAGTCTTCTTCAGTTGTTCCACCAGGCAGGACGGCACCTAGAGGAGCTACTTCTAGTGTAGGTGGAGGAGCAAACCGCCTTTATGCTATCACCAGTCGCCATGAGCAAGAGAATTCTCCGAATGTTGTAACTGGTATGATCAAAGTCTTTGCTTTTAATGTGTATGCTTTGCTAGACCCAGGAGCAAGTTTATCGTTTGTAACTCCTTATGTTGCAAATCAGTTTGAGGTTCTTCCTGAAAGACTTTGTGAACCCTTTTGTGTTTCTACACCTATTGGGGAGTTTATTCTAGCGGAAAGAGTTTATCGTGATTGTCTTGTTTCTATCAATCACAAGAGTACCATGGTTGATTTGTTTGAGTTAGACATGGTAGATTTTGATGTCATTCTAGGTATGGATTGGCTTCATGCTTGTTATGCATCGATAAATTGTAGAACTCGAGCAGTCAAGTTTCAGTTTCCGAATGAGCCAGTCATAGAGTGGAGTAGCAGTTCAGCAGTGCCTAAGGGTCGTTTTATTTCGTACCTTAAGGCAAGAAAGTTAGTTTCGAAGGGTTGTATCTATCACTTAGTTCGAGTTCATGACTCTAGTGTTGAGATACCTCATTTCCAGTCAGTTCCTATAGTAAGAGAGTTTTCAAAAGTTTTTCCTGATGATCTACCCGG
>NW_026032119.1:0-479 GCF_019186545.1 Solanum stenotomum
TTGGTTTAGGCATCCATTTTTTATTTAACCTTTCATCCCATGTAGTTTTTTCTTTATCATATTGTTCATAATTTTCATTATAATATTTTGGATTAAAATTTTTTGGGTTTTTTACTCCTGATGTGCTAGGTTTTTCGTCCATGTCTACGTCTTCTGTATTTACTTCTAAATTCTTTGTATTATCTATGTTTGCTAAAAGTTCCGTATATGTTTCGTTGTTTCCGAATGTTGTTCTAGATCATCATCGTTTATTTCATCAACTCTTATTTCGGGTAGATTATCTTGGTTATTTTCTTCTTTTTCTCCTAATTCATCTTGTAATTGCAATTTTTCTTTAAATTTAGTTATCTCATTTGCTAATTTTGTTTTTTGTTCTTTTTCTTTTTGTTTAATTTCATACATTTCTTTTAATATTGCTAACTCTTTTTCTATCTCTATTATTTTAGTATTCTTTACTTCTTCTAGTTGTTGTACTTCCT
>NW_026032120.1:0-1493 GCF_019186545.1 Solanum stenotomum
GTTGGCATGAAAATTTGCCTTATGCTTTTCTAGGCTATCGCACCACAATCCGAACCTCAACTGGAGCAACTCCTTACCTATTGGTATACGGAACAGAAGCAGTGATACCAGCTGAAGTTGAGATACCATCTTTAAGGATTATTCAGGAAGCTGGATTGAGCGATGCCGAATGGATTCATGACCGACATGAGCAATTAGCATTGATTGATGAGAAAAGAATGAGTGCCGTTTGTCATGGCCAGCTGTATCAACAGAGAATGACTCGTGCTTTCAATAAGAAAGTAAGAGTTCGAACATTTGAGGTAGGCCAATTGGTGTTGAAACGCATTTTCCCTCATCAAGACGAATACAAAGGAAAGTTTGCACCTAACTGGCAAGGACCGTATGTTGTCCACAAAGTACTATCAAGAGGAGCTTTGGTTCTAGCGGAGATGGACGGTCAGGTGTGGCGCAAAGCTATCAATTCAGATGCTGTTAAGAGATACTATGTGTGAAACTTCAGTTTGTATTTTCTTGTCATTTCCTTGTAATCGTTCTATTTGTTTGTAATCGCGTCGTTTTAGATTTTATCCCTCTTGCAATGAACTACGTCTGACCTGAATTCTCAAAAATGAGATACGTAGGCGGCCTATGTTGGCCTCGGTCACCCATTTATCAATTTGTAATGTTTTCTCTTGTAAATGAACTACGTCTGACCTGAATTCTCAAAAATGAGATACGTAGGCGGCCTATGTCGGCCTCGGTCACCTATTTATCAATTTGCAATGTTTTCTTAGTACTTGAACTACGTTCGACCTGAATTCTCAAGAATGAGATACGTAGGCGGCCTATGTCGGCCTCGGTCATTTCCTTATCAATTTTCTATTTTTGTCACTTCTCAAGATGGGAACTACGTTTGACCTGATTCCTGCCTCAACGGGATACGTAGGCGCCACAAGGGTTCGGTCATATTCCCAATAAGATTTCCATTTCTCCTCACAATGGAAACTGGGACAAAATTTTTGAGAGGACCTCAAAAATTCTACAAGAAGAGTCATTTCCTACAAACAAGAGTCAAATATCATATTGAAATATGCAACTGGGGATAATTTTGAGGAGATCTCAAATGCAAGACTCACGTGATCATCATCAGATTAGTTTTTTAAACATCTAACTGGGACAGAATTTTTGAGAAGGACCTCAAAAATTCCATCAAGGATACTCGGACCTTCGAAGTCAACTTCAATTGCCTCAAATTGACGTGTTCTTAAAGGGTTTTATGTTGCCAGCAAGCTACCTGTCATATCAAAATCTGAGACAAAGGGTTTTGTTCGTGTCGTGCATGTCGTGACAATTAATTGGCATAGATTTTCTTTAAAACTATTTTTCAAAAAAAAAATCATACCTAGCAAATGTTTTAATATGATCTTGTCTTTTATCTACTGCGATTCATTGGATCTACCAGACAAAGTTTCCAGAGATAACAAGACCAGGAGCAAGGCGACTTCAACACA
>NW_026032120.1:5535-33659 GCF_019186545.1 Solanum stenotomum
TTTTTTTTGGTTTTATTTTTGGATCTTAAAATTATTTAAGTCACTTCTTATTTTAATTAAATTACGTTCATTTGTTTCCTTACTTCAAATGCTAATTTTTGTTCTTATTTTTTTTTATTTTTTTTTTCTCTCTTGTTGTGTGAACCTTTTTCCGAGTCCATGGTGGACTCCTTCTCTCTTGCATCCTCAAGATGAGCCATAGAGGCTTGATTTTTCTCCATCGAGTCAACCCGTCTTTATGTGGATCGTGGGGAGGCAGATTTACAGGTTGAGGGCAGATTACAAGTCCCAAAAGCCTAAGAAATGGGCTGTATACATATTGTATACAGCAGTACATTCATTATGCAGCAAATTACAGGTCGAAAAGTATGAAAATACAGGGCTAAGGTGAAATATAGGTGTTCGGAAGCAAGAGATACATGAAAAGAGCCTATGCACACGCTGATATACACTGATATACATCAGCTGTATACAAAAACGGGATTGAGCCTAAGCCCCAAATTTCAGCGAATTTGGCCCAAAAGGAGGCCCGAATTCAATTTCTCCCTATTCTTTAATTATTTAATTATGATTATTTATTGTTTATCGCGTGTTGACTCTAACTTTTAAATTGTTAACCAACCTAATTAAATTCCCCAAGCGATAAGTTAATTTCTTTACATTGGCTTACCTTTAATACATTCTTATATTTGTTTTTGTTCTATCTTACTAATCAAACATATTGGCCATGTTTCATTTTAATTAAATATTTTGTTTTAAAAGGACATGTTTTGAATGCCTCTTCCTTTAATCATTTTGCTTATTTAAATGGTTTTAAGTTAACACTTTTCTCAAATGAACTAAAATAAAATAAAATTGTGTGTGTTCTCTTTTTATCAATTGATTTAAAATGGTCTCATGCTTTAATTGGTTCAAATTATTATCTTAAAAAATGAATTAAATAAATTTTAATTAATCTAGTTTTATTGAAATTCTAATTATTCGTATCACAAATCCAATGTGCCATTTTGAATCCTTTTCTCTAAAAAAAAAAAATCAAAATAAAATGCGTCATTTATTTAATTATTTTCTTAATCAAATATGTTATAAGTTATTATTATTGTTGTTATTATTATTATTTTAAATTATTTTATTTTTTAAAAAAAATAGTCAAATATATTTTAGTCAAATCGCAGGTCAACCGCATGTTAGCGGGCACTTCGAATGCTTAAGCCCTTCTCGAAGTGTAAATTGAACCCCGAACCCTCTTTGGTATTTTCAAATGATTTTTTCTGTTTAAATCTTTGAAAATTATAAGTTTTCTTAATTTCTTTAAAAAATTAAGTGGCGACTCTTTTCTAAGTATTTTCTCAAATTGTTTTATACTTAGAACATCTCAAATAGTGATTTTTCTAAAGGTTAGGAAAATTACGGCATAACATCACCTCGCCGGTCAAAAAGGAGGAGAAGATTTTCGCCAGTGAAGAAGGAAGAAAATAAATCTAAGGATGCAACGGCAAAATCAGTCGGTGTTGCTATCGCGGAGGAAATCAACTAGTTGCCATTGAAAGAGAATGAAAAAAAAAAAGAGAAAAAAAAATCCTTGAAGTCATTGCCATCTCTTTCAATGGTGAAACTCTTAGGAAGGAGAAAGAAAAAATAAAATTTAACTCTAAAATAAATTTTATTTATATATTTAATAAAAAAATATTGAAAATAAAAAGTTTAATTATTTTTTTTAGTTTTCACGCTCTTCAGGCGAGTTATATACACTCTCTGTCTTAAATGTCGAAAAAGGGTTTAAAAATTTCACTTTAAACTAGTTTAGAGGTGTATTAGGACCCCCACAAAGTTTAAGTGTCGTTTCAAAAAAAGGTCATAGTTTAGGGGGGTTTCTATGCATTTTCTCTCATCATCATCATCATCATCATCATTTTGTTTTGCTATAATTAAAATCACACGTTATCACCATATTTAAAATTTAAAATCATTTTAAAAATAAAACAGTAATTTTTTAATTAATTCTATTACATGTAATTAATTTTAATTATTTAAAAATGTTGTTTTTGTGGCACTGACACGTAGGCGCTGTCGCCTCTCCTATTATATATATAAAATTAATTTTTGTTTTTCTACCATTTACACAATTACCCTAGGAAAACAAGAACTTTTTATTGATATCTCGATGTTTACAGAAACAAAATATTATTCAAGAGATTTAAAAAAAAACTCCTCTTTTGGTGTACCAAAGTTAGGAGGCCAGATGACTGATATTACAAAAACATTCCTATGTTGTTTCAACACAACATAACCCTCTCAATAGAGTAGACTGTAGAGTTGTAGTTTCTATAGAAGTTTTGACCAAAGTAAATCACTATTCAAACTAATTCATCAAAATAATATGTTTTTTTGAAAATTTACAAAATTAGAATAAACATATTTGGTAGTAACGTTTTAGGTATTATTTTATTCAAAAATAATCAATGACAAAAAGACAAAATTTTAACAGAGTAAATAGATATAAAACGTTACTATCAAATACGTTTTATTGATTCGTTATTGACAGTCACGTTTTAAGGCTAAAGAGTTACTGACAATAACGAGTCTTTAGAATCCAATTTACTCTATTAGTTACTGTCACCACACTCTTGTTAAATAATCTCTAATATTCAAGAAGAACTTAATTCATTTTTTCAAGCGCCTCTTTCCTGTTAAATTTTGATTTTTTATCTATTTAAATTGAGGATTCATAGCAATAGTGTTAGGGTTTTGGAGTGAGGATGTCCATCTTGAAGTGGAACGAGAATGTTTGCTTCTTGACCTGTTGTGAAACGAGATTCACCGATAGTGAAATTAGTTGGAAAATTACTGAATAAATCTTCTACAAATTTCAATACTCATTCTAACTCTGCTACATATCATCACTCTGTAATGAAAAAGCAAAAAAAAATTGGTACTAAAAACAGTAATTTCTCAACACATGACACACAAGAAAATTCTAGTATATATAAAAATACACTTTTATTTGGTCGTATTTTAAGTATGGTTGAATAAATGAGTCCAAAATTTCTTAGGGAAACGCAAGGTTGCCTTTGAAGTCGTCATCGGAATTGGAAAGAAGAGCGTCGTAGAAATTGGTAGCGGAGTTGTGGGAGCGAGGTTGGTGGTGACATACGGGGTGCTATTAATGGAGAAATTTTGTCATTAGAGAAATCGAAAACGTTTCTGCTTAAAGAGTCGTTATTGTCGATAACATATTAGCCTTAAAACGTGACTGTGAGTAACGAATTAATA
Source organism: Solanum stenotomum (assembly GCF_019186545.1). Lineage (NCBI taxonomy): Eukaryota > Viridiplantae > Streptophyta > Magnoliopsida > Solanales > Solanaceae > Solanum > Solanum stenotomum. The sequence goes on from NW_026032120.1 coordinate 8,809, forward strand.
AAACGTACTGTCAGAATTTTGTCTTTTTGTCATTGATTATTTTTTTAATAAAATAATATCTAAAATGTTACTACCAAATACGTTTATTCTAATTTTGTAAATTTTCAAAAAAACATATTATTTTGGTGAATTAGTTTAAATAGTGGCTTACTTCGATCAAAAATTCGTTTCTATAGCGTTCTTAAAAAACTTGTATATCATTAGGCATAAATTTGATTTTCTTTATTTACTTTAAAAAAAATTGGCAATTCTACAATTCTAGCTAAAACATTATAATCTATAAATTAATTCTAATTTGTTTCTCTTTTCATATTTTAGAACAAGTTTATTTATTTATTTGGCTACACATGTCATGAATATCTGTATGTTGTCAAATTGTGTAATAAATCTCTTATAATTTTTCATAGGATACTTAAAACATGACAACACTTATTCCTTTTTTTTGTTGCAAAATTGAATAAGCAAAACCTAATTTTATTCCTTTTTTTGTTGCAAAATTCTTCGTAACTCTAATTATATAAAAAAAATATATTAAAAACTAAAACCAAACGAATTTTTAATTTAAAATTTACATACTATTTTTTATTCTTTTGGATTTCTGATGTTATAGGTTGATTCACTTTGGTCTTAGTGTTCCCACTTCCCACTGAGTAAAGAGTTCGTATTATATTAGGAAACGAGAGAATTTTAGAATTAATTATAGATGAGGGTAATGATTTTTCTAGAATTTTGGGATTGTCAATCTTTTTTAAGAGTACATATAGAATTATTTATTATTCTAATCATGATTAAGATCTTAATTTAAAAAATCAGAACTCAACTTTTAATTTGTATTATAACATATGTCTTCCATCCAAATAAAAATTCAGGGGAAATGGAGAGGAGCATGTCCCCTTTTCCACAATTGTACTCTATTGTTTAGTTACTCGTCATATTGAGGAAAAAAAATTGATTGAAAATTAAATCTGGATTGAATTAATATTGATTATTTCTAAGCCTAAATTAAAATAGTACTTGCTAGTTTGTTTCATAAAGGTAAGTTATGACTGCCACAATCTTGATACAATAATATCCGTATTATCTTTTATAGAAAAGAAATAAATATGAATATTGTATGCTAGCAATAAGAATCACCCTGTATTATGTCTCAGAAAATATATATAAAGATGAATTTCATGGTAACATTGATAGTATTTTTTTTGTTATCTCTCTTTCTTTGGAATTTTTTCGTTGGGAGATTTGATAGAAGATGTTTGTCGAACATCTAGTGACTTTAAAATATGTGTTGATTCTCTTAGAGCGGATCCTAAGAGTTCTTCTGCTGATAAAAAAGGTTTGGTGCATATTCTTCTTCAACAATGTTTATCAAAGACAAAAAGTATTTATAATGAAGTCGTGAGTCTACTAGAGTAGGCAAAAGAATCCGTTCTCAAGGAATGCCTTCAGATTTGTAAAGAAAATTATGATGATTCAATAGATGACGCTACAACATCAATTGAAAATTTTGATGCAAATAGGTTTCATGAGGCAAGAAATTCTATTTCTGCTATTGTGAGTGGTCCAGTTACTTGTGAAGACACATTTAATGAACCACCGTTAGAAAATTTCCAATAAAATCAGAAAGTGACTATTTGATGAATTTTATTGGTTTAGTATTGAGTTTACTAAAGCAGTTCGAAATTAATTTGTCATTGTCATTGTGATTTAAATTTATAAATGTTGCCTTGATTACATAATGACTTATATTAAAGTTCACTTTATAAGTTACTCGTTTTTTTCTCCCTTTAGTTACCTCCATATATTTAGTCTTTATGTTAATTATAATATTCTTATTTTTGTAGCAAAATTCGCAGAGTAAATACTCTATATATGTTCCTGATTAATTCCCCATAGAAGATTTATATTGTTTTTAATTTAATATTAAATTGGTTTATGTTTTAATATCATTTGCACAATCAAGGTAGGAAATTCATAAGCATCTATGCTTCAATTGGGAAATTGGAAATTCTCGGCCTTAAGTAATGATATCATCCTATTTTGAGGATTTGAATTTAGATTTTGAATTTTATATTTGAGTTACTTGTGTTATGTGTAACTTGATTTTCAATAAAATTCCAATTATGCCTTTGTACGCTTAAGGTTGACTTTTGAGCTCAAAATAGAGGTATAGTTGGCAAATGGCAACCATAAATTACTTGAAGAGGAAATTTCAAATGTCAAATACAACACCCGTTCATTTATTCTTGTACTATAGATAATAATTAATATGCTCACTTTTTTTCTTCTTTTCATGATTATCCTTTATTTAATTAATGAGGTTCTTAACTACTTTACATTTTCTAGTAGAATAGTTTGAAAGTAATTAAAAAATAATTAACAGGGAAAAGTACCTTAAAATATGTTCTTAAATAATTTTCTTAATAGTATTTTAATATTATACAATTACTAGTACCCAATAATTACCTAAATTCTTATATTTCCTTTTCTTGTTCATTTTATTCAGATTATCAAATCATGATCAACACAAAAAGTATCCGTCATTAATTTGGTGCACTTTTGGAGAACAAAAGAACAACCAATAATGATCACTGATTTATCACATTAATGTACACAATGTATGGCATAACACATAAGTCATAAGTCATAAGTCATAACTATTTCCTCCGTTTCTTTTTAGTTGTCACAATTTTTTTAGAGTTAAATGATATGATCTTTAATTAATATTTTAAAATGTATCTTTTTATCATATTGATATGATATTCTATTAGATATTATAGGAAATGTTATAGGGAATATATTATTATCAGAAATATAGATACACAATATAAACTTTCTATAGATGCAGAAATGTTTACTGAATATATATAATGTTTTTACTTTATAAAAAAATGATTATTACAATTGATTGATATAAACTTTGTTTCCGATTTAAATTAATAAATTTGAAAGGGAAGGCGCATGACGTCATATGGCTTACACAGAGAAGAAAAGTATTTTTTTTATATTGTTTTTTCATAAGTTGAACCCAAATTTTTACTATATATAGAGCAACACAAATATGTGCTACGAACTGTCATATACACAAAATCAATTGCAATTGTGTCATTAAAGTTTTTGACCAAATTGTCAAGATTTAAATTTAAGTTGAAAAAACCGTTTGACAGCTTCAAATTTCCTTATTAGGAAAAGCTTATTAAGGCTATGAATATAATCAATATCTTAATTGATATCAAAATAATGGCTAATGAAGAGGAAGTTAATAAAGATTACTAATTATGGGTAGAATAGAATAAATATTATGATTAATATTATTATTTTTGAGATATAATAATTATTTTACTAACATTTTAATCATCTGATTTTGATAAATTGGTAATAGCAAAGTATTTTCTTATTTTCTGGTAGATGCCTCCAACGAAATTTCCTTGTCACCTTCTTTCTACGACCATTTTTTATTTTCGTTCTTTTTAGCAAAATTGAATTCACTTTTATTTTTAGAAAAACTATTTTTAATATAAGTTTCCGAAATATTTGCAATTCTTTTCTTTTTCCTTTCACAAAACATAATTGATAACTTGCACTTTCTTTTCCATATTATATTGTACTTAGTTACTTGTCAGATTAAGAAAAAAATTGATTGAAAATCATATTTAGAGTGAATTAACATTACTCTATTTGCATGTCTAAATTAAAAGAGGATACTTACTAGTATTAGTTTCTTTCAAAAGGAAATTATATAATTACCAATCTTGACCTAATAATATCTAAATAATCTTATATGGAAAAGAAATAATTATGAATATTGTATTCTAGCTATAAAAATAACTCGCATATGACTCAAAATATATATGTACAGGTGAAGATGAATTCCTTGAAAGCATTAATAGTGATCTTCATGCTCTTTCTTTCTCTCGTAACTTATTCGTCGGGAGATTTAATAGAGGATGTTTGTCGAACGTCTAATAACTTTCAAGTTTGCACTGTTGCTCTAAGAACGGACCCTAAGAGCTCTTCTACTGATAAAAAAGGTTTGGTACATATTCTCCTTCAACAATGTTTATCAAAGGCAAACACTATTTACAATGAAGTTGTAAGTCTACTCGAGCAAGCAAAAGAACATGTTCTCATACAATGCCTTCATATTTGTAAAGAAAATTATGATGGTGCTGTTGATGACGCTACAACAGCAATTAAAGACTTCGATGCAAATAATTATTTTAGGGCAAAGATTTTTGCTTCTGCCATTATAAATGGTCCAGACACTTGTGAAGAATCATTTACTGAAGAACCTGTTAGGACATCCCCAATAAAATCAAAAAGTGAAGATTTGATGAATTTTGTTGATTTAACATTAAGTTTGGTAAACCAATTCAGCAATTAATTTGTAACTGAGATTCTCATTTAAATTTATAAGATGTCATGACTACATAATGGTATGCTGAAGTTTACGTCATGAGTTTTTTTGTTGATCTAACTTTGAGTTTGGTAAATCAATTGAGAAATAACTTGCATTCTCTTTTAGCAACAAAAAATTGGTAACGCAAAACTATTACCAGTCATGACTACATATAATGATTTATGCTAAAGCTTACTTTACGAATTATGAATTATTTGTCTTTTTTCTTCTTTTTCCTCGATATTCATTATTCGTGTTTATTATTGAATTATTATTTTATATATGGGTGTTCACGGATCGATTTAGATCGATTATTGATATAAATCAAAACCAAATCAATGTAATCAATTTTAAAATTATCAAAATCAAACCAAATATAATAATATATTTATCCATTTTTTTGTTATCAATTTAGTTTGGTTATTCGGTTATTAATCCATACACAAAACTAAAAGAAACAATTCATTCAAAACGTGAAAAAAGTGTCAACAATTCATTCAAAATGAAAAATAGGTAAAATGACGTATGTACGCATAATAACAAAATATATGTATATAATTGTAATGACCCGGTCGGTCATTTTCGAAAAGTTTCATGAATTTACCATTTTGCCCCTCCCATATTCGATTCCGAGTCATTTTTTATTGAGTTTGGAAAGGTTGGTTTTGAACTTTGTGTTAAAAGTTGAGAATTTGGTAAGTTTGTGAGTTTTAAAGGCTAAGTTGTTAAGAAGGTGGTTTTGGGGGTCTTTTGAAATTTCGAGTGTCGGAATGGAATTCCGCCAATTCCATCAGTCTCGAAATGTGAAATCTAATCTGTGAGAGTTGTCTATTTAAGATTCCTAGTCTTTTTGAGGATTTGAGGTCCTAAGTTGTGAAATTATGGAAATTTAGCCTTTGGGTTGACTTTGATCAATATTCTGGGTTCGGATGCTCGGATTAGAATTTTCAGAGTTCCATTAGATTTGGGGGATGAGTTTAGGCCTAGGTGAGGTTTTGGTTGATTTTTAAGAGGTCCCGAGCTTGTTTTAGCCTTTTTAGGCGTGAGTTAGTTTCTTGTAGTTTTCACAGATGTCAAGTTAAGCGAAATCTGGTTCGCAAAAACGAAACCCCCAGTTTTTGCAGAGTTCACTTAAGCGAGGACCTGGTTCGCTTAAGTGAGGACTTGGTTCACTTAAGCGACACCTGAGAGGGTTTTGCTGTCATTTTAGGGTTTAAGCCCCATTTCACCATTTTTGAGTTTTGGAAGCTTTGGGGGTGGCGATTTAGACTAGGTTTTTGAGTAACACCTTTTGGATAACGATTCTCAACTCTAAATCTTTAATTACCCATTATTATTTATGGATTTATGTGTTCCAATCAAACTTTGAAGTGACAAAATTTGGGGTTATCTTCAAGAACCCAAGGATTTAGTAAAATGATGATTATGAAGTAGTTTTGATCCCTTTTTCAAAATGGTTTTCTCTAATGAGTTTCTAAAGCCTTGAGTAATGTTTTCAAGTATTCAATTTCGAATTCAACCCTTAATTTTAGAATTGAGTTTTGTGTTGATTGACCCACCTTTCAAGAGGATTGATGTGGGTATTATTATTTTCGAAAATTTATTGTGAATACTTGCTTATGCATAGATTGTGTGGCTTTGGAAGTGATTCGAACGGGGAATACTCAATTATTGGAGTGATTGTTGATTGATTTAAGGCAGGTGGCTTCCTAAACGTTGTATTATAGTTGAATTTGTACGCTTCCTTTGTTGCTTTTGTGTTGGGAGTAATGAAAATGAGGTGAAGGGTTAACTTGTCCACTTGTTATATCTAAATGAGTAAGGGGTTGAAATGAAAGAGGTTATGTGTTGAACATGATGATGTGAATTGCCTTATTGTAACCCTTTTTGATTGATTGATGAAATGCTTGAAAGCACGAGTGTGGACTTGAGTTGTGTAAATTGTTGTCTCTTTTATGTGGTGTGATTTTGCTTGTGTGCGTTGATTGTTGGACACCGTGATGAGACATATGATGATTATTGTAACACCCTATAAATTTTTTAAACTAAGACTCGAACCATCCTTCGTTGTGAGTAGAATTTTATCGAGGAATTTAAACTTTTCTTAAGTGTTAAGGTCACTAGATGTAGCACCTTGAGTTCCAAAAAGAACTAAAGAGAGTTCATTCAAGCTATTTCTAAATTCTTCTAAGTTTTGGGTCAACTTCAAATGACCATTATTTTTAGCAGAAAATGAGTTAGGTGGCCAATAAGATATCAAATGAAAGGTTTTTGGATTATCTTTGCAACGCCACCGAGTTTGGTAATTTTCGAGCTTGTATGAGGGAGATATACATGTTTGAAGTTAGCTTGTCCACTTAAAGAAAGTTTACCCGAAATTATGAGGGGTATTTTGGTTTTTTTCTTACCCAATCAGATTTAATTCATTTTTAGTGAGGTTTTAGGGGTCTAAACTGATTAGGTTCAGTTTTATAATCCTAATCTACGCTTAGGGTTTTAATTGAGAGTTCAAAAAGAGAAAAGAGGAGAAAAAAAGGAAAAGATCAAAGCGTTCGTCGAGATTCTTGAGTTTTGTTGCTGATTTTCGCCATGGGTTTAACCCCTAAGAGGTATGTAAGTTTCCATAGTGTTGGGTTCGTTCACACACACGCCAATCATGATTTAAATATTCGAATTCGTCTATAAAGATTGAAAGACTTAAGTTCTTGATGAGTGTTCTTGAAGTTTTACTTTCGTTCTTGATGAGTGTTCTTGAAGTTTTACTTTCGTTCTTGAGTTAGGATGTGTTTGATGAGTTCTTGAGATAAATTCTTTGAATTTGAAGGTTGTTTTTGAGTAGATATTGTGTACTTATGTTGGGTATTCAAATATAAGTTAGTTGGGAAGAAACCATTCAATTCTAGGCGAATTAGGGCCAAGAATCGAAGAAGAAAATTCGTCGGAGTGTTCTGGGGAGGGGCTAGGGCGGTGCCCCAGCAGTGCGCCACAAACGAGGTTCTGAACTTTAGGGGCTGGCGCTCTGCGCCAGGGTTGCCTGCCCCCACTGCTTTTCCATCGGTTGTCCCGTTTGAGTTCCTTTGAAGTGTATCTTCATCCCTTATGATTCTAACTACTCTAAACTACTTCTAAACTCCTAACAAATCATTCATAACATGAATCATAACCTTGAATTCATAATTCAAATTTAAGGTAGAGTTACGTCTGGAGAGTTTTTCCGAACATTTTGAGAAAGTCCATTTGAGTCTTTTTTAAGAGTGTTCTACAAATTCAAATAACTTGTTTCAAGACTCGATCAAGTGAGTATAAGAATGATGAGAATGTATTCATGTGTCTACATTATCATCACGAGATCCTTCATATCATGAATCATAACTTTTGAATTCATAATTCAAATTCAAGAGAGAGTTAAGAGTAGAGTTCAAGAAAGTCTTTGAGTTCAATTGTGAATCCTTTGAGATCAACTATCGATTTGAACTAAGTTTTGAGGAAGTAAGTATGAGAATGAGAAGAGTCGTATACATGAGTTTCATATTGTTATGTAGACCCTCGAGTCGAGTCGTTCATGCCCATAAATTCCTAATGAACTTCATAAATTGAGCATCTTTTAGAGGAGTAGTATCTTTAAGTTCTAAGTTCTTGAGCATTGAGTTCATAACCCTTTTGGGATTATATTCCTAATCATGGAACTACTACATGTTACCCATGAAGGTCCTTGAGTTGAGTAGTTCATGCCCATAATTCCGCATGAACCCTTTGAGTTAAGCATTCTTGAAATGAGTATTATCATTGAAGAGTTCTGAGTTGTTGAGTTCTATGTATGGTTATTGAAAACCTTGAATTGAGTCGTTCACGTCCATAATTCGGCATGAATCTTATTTTGAGAAGTCTTTTACAAATTTTTCTAAACTTGTTTTACGGCATGAGCACTTGAGTTGAGAAATAGTAGAGTTGAGTTCATTTTCTTTAAAATGATATATGGGAACTAAGTATTCCCAAGAGTAAAAATTTTCACATTTAAAAGAGGAGGAAACTGAGATTTTCAAAAGAGTTTTGAGCAGTCGAGTACTATTTCTTTTTAGAGAAAAATTTTGAGTAATAATTTCAAACCACAGAAAGAGTTATGTTTTTAAACATATGAGCTAGTTATATTTTGGGAGTAGTATTAAGCACCGATATGGAGAGAGTTCAGACAACTCACAGCCCCCATAAACCATTATCACGACCTAAACATGGACGTGATGACACTCGTCTTATCCCACCAAGACAAGTCAACCTAAAACTCAGTCATTACGATAAAATGCAAAAATTTATAATTAACTTAAAAATACCCCAAAACCTGGTTGTCACGTACACAAGTCTCTAATGTGTTATAACAAAAATGGAAAGAAAATACAAGTCTCAAATGACATTGTTTCTAGAATAGAACAAGATCATAATTAAACAGAAAGAAGGTCCACTAAAATGACAAGCAAGCTACCTCACAAACCTCCACAAGAAGCCTCAGACAAGGAGAAGAGAAAATATCACAAAGGTCCGAGCTAGTAACCTACAAAAATGTAGAAGCAAGGGGTGAGTACCAAACCACACGGTACTCAGCAAATAAACTTCTAAACAAAAGCTAAGGGAATATAATACGGGTACCTCTTACACCCCAACCGAACCTCTACAACTACAACCTGCATAAAACCAGCCCAACCTAACAGTTCACAATTTACATAGCACACAACTCAACAACAACAGTCTAACAATTACATATCCTCGACAACAAGCTCAATATTCATCAATCACAAGTTCCACATAAATGCACTCACAAGATTAGCAAAACACAATATCAAGTTCACTAATGATAAAGATGTTCTATGCAATGGAATGCAATGTCAGGTATGATGATGCATGTTTGACCTAGTGATACACACCCGTTGTCTCTCAGTTCGGGACCCATGGGAGACATATCTGTCCATGCATCCGTCGCGGCACGCGACACGTCCCTCGATAATAGTATCCATTACAACGCGTGATATGTCCCTCGATATATAATAGCCGTCGCGGCGCGCGACACATCCCTCGAAATGGTACATCCTCTTTAATTTCTTATTCTTTCTTAGTTCACATAACACTTGTCACAATCCTGTATCAAAACAATGCAAATGACATGTTCACAATAATGAGGAGATGACCATTTTCATAACATTGTATAATTCATAACAACACAATCGTGATACAACACCAACAATGAATCAATAAGCCTTTCAAAATTATTCTCAACACATCACACACCAACAATTAATCACATTGCCTTTTATTACCCCTTTTTTATCGTTAGAATTATTCAACATGGACAAGTCAACCCATTACCAAGTCCCATTACTCCCCAACACATACCACAAGGAAATACATGACTCGATGCACTTAACAAGGATTTAGAAATCCACTTGCCTCAAATAGTCGAACAATTACTCCGGGACTTGAGTCTTCCCCTTTCATTGGACTTCCAAATAAATGCAATCTATTCAAATAAGTTATTACAATAAGATTTCGAAACTAACAACACTCATAAAAGCTCACCCAAATCTATAATCAAGGTCCTAATTTTGAGGTCAATTAATATGTCAACTCTCATATTTTCCAAATTTCAAGCCTAGGATTTAGTCTCAATATCTCCAAATAACATAAATTTAATGATCTTCATATACTACAATACACTCATTACTTAATTACATATCTCAATATATCAAAACTTGAATCATAATATGATAATTATAAGAAGTTTAAAAAGAATAATAATAATAAATAGAAACCCACGTTCAAGTTAGTATATCTAGAAAACTATGAGAAAAGAGAATTTACAAATGTCAAACATAATTCAAAATTACATCATATACTCCTAATCACTGTCCAATGATTACCCACAATCATTGTCCAGTGATACCCATAATTGCCATAAATATTTCTTTCCTCAAGTTAAAAAAAAACGTTATCACATTATACAAGTCCCCTTCTTATTTTACAATTCAATTTCTCTTCTTTCTGGTTCACTAATCACCACCAATATTGTAATTATAATAATATGAATAATAAATAATTAAATTATAGCCTCTATTGCAGATTCACAATTGCAGATATTAAAACATTGTTACCTGGACGTGAAGTATTCCCACGCCGGCAGCCGCTTTGCGCAGGTAAATTTCTCTTTCCCTTTTTCTTTTTTATTTTCTAAATTAATTATTTACTAAAAGTGATAACTTCTAATAACTTATTTTAATATATATGGATCAAATGGTATAGGGTTTTAAATAAATTAAAGATTTGGCCCATTAACCATCAACTGATAAAAAATAGTTATTTAATAAATACTCACCAACTAAATAACTGTAATTAAACAAGTAGTAAAAATATTTCAAAACAACTTCCTCCAGTAATTCAAAATAACTCGGGGTAACTATCGAGAGAGTTGAAACAATAATTTTATGAAAATTTCCAAAACTGAACTTACGGGTCATTACAACCATATAGTCAACGTGGGTAGAAAGGGTCATACTTTTTAGATGATTCCTTAATGCTTTTTAGCATAGACTAGTGGATCCACTTAGTTGAGAAGTTCTATACGGCAAGGTATAAGATAGTTCTGGCAGGGTGGGCGAAACGTTGTATCATCACATAGCTCATAGTGATGGTTTTCGGTTAGAGAAACTCCTACAAAGATATTTTGTATTCTTATATACATAGAGTTTATTTTGTATCCTTGCATACGAACTGAATATATTGTATTCTTAAATACATTGAGTTGTTATCTATTGTTTTAAAAACTTTCCATATATTGCATGTTTTATTGTTGTTTTATCCAGAGTTGAGTATCCAGAGTTGTGTATCTTATTGTTGAGTTGAGCCTTATTTCTCTGAGTTGAGTTGAACTATGTTTCACAGAGTTGAATATTCTGTTATTGAATTGAGCCCTATTTTTCTCTAAGTTGAGTTGAACTATGTTTCCTTAGGTTGAGTTAGACTATCTCTTCGAGTTGAGTGAGTTGAGAAGAGGTAAGTATGTTTCCTTTTTATCAAGTTCAAGCCTATGTTTATGCTTTAGAGTTCCCCTTACATGCTCGTACATTTCATGTACCGAGCCATTTAGCCTGCATCATTTCATGATGCAAATACATGTATTCAGGATCATCAACAGGCGTTTCGTTGAGGTCATGGGATATTCAGGCCAGCTTTGGTGAGCCTCCTTACATTTCGAAGGACTTCACCTTTATCTTACAGTTAGTAGTTTTGAGAAGTAGTTCTCTTATGATATGAAAGACTAAGAGTTGAATAATGCTTATATGATGCTTATGTTGGAGATTATGCTTATGACCATGTTATTATCTCTCATGATTATGGATTATGTCTTATTATGACTAACCCTCATGTTAACTCCTCTTATGATGTTATGCTAGCTAACATATTTAGTACATTTTGTGCTAACACATACTTTTCCTACATTCTAAACAAATGTAGGGTTCAGAGATTTGAGTTCCAATCTTGATGCAGGTTTCTAAGAAGCAAAAGAGTTGAAGATTTGGTGAGTCCTCATAGCTTCGAGGACAAAGCCACTATTTCCTTTATGTCTTTTATTTTCATGTTTTGAGACTATTGTATGGGCTATGTCCCAAGAGTTTATTCAAAAGTTGTATTAGATGGTTTGAGACAAAGTGTAGTAAAGACTTCCGCTTGCTTTTATAAAATACTTCGATTGTATGGATAAAATTTTTAAAATTTCCATACCTTTCTATTATCTTATGTTATGATATGCTAAGGGCTTGTATGAGACCCCTTCGGGGTCAAGTACGCCATGTTACTTCTAGGGTATACCCCTGGGTCATGACAAATTTGGTAATCAAAGCACAAGGTTTAGAATGGTTCTAGGATTGTCTCAAACCACGTCTAGTAGAGTCTTGTCTATAAATGTGAAGCGCTCCACATTTATGAATAAGAGGCTATTGGATGTTTAGATTACTTCACTTCTTCATTCTCTAAGTCGTGCCATATAGTTTGGCTCTAGTTGGTCCTTCTTATAATCTGTTCCCTATGGTTTTTTAGGGCATGGTTAATACAAGGGAAAATGCTAGGAGAGATGAGGAAGGCAATGTGGTTCAAGAGGTTCCTCACCACGTTCCACACTATGCTTCTCTTGAGGCTCCAATTGAACCCTCAGATATGTCAAATATGGAGATTAGGTCGGCTTTCCAAATGTTGGCCCAAGCTTTAACTACTCAACCTCAAGTCATGACGGCACAAGTGAATAGGGAGGTGGTAGCTCCAACAAACCCAATAAGGGGGATGGCTGCTTATAGAGTGAGGGAGTTTTTGAGGATGAACCCTTCGGAGTTTAGTGGCTCCAAAGTGGAAGAGGATCCTAATGGGTTTATAGAGAAGGTTTATAAGGTACTTGCTATCATGGGGGTGAGTTCAGTAGAAAAAGCGGAGCTAGCCGCTTACCAATTAAAAGATGTTGCTCAAATATGGTATGAACAATAGAAGGATGCTAGGCCGGTAGAATCGGGTCCTATAGAGTGGGAAGTGTTTAAGAAGGCATTTCTTGATAGGTTCTTTCCCCTAGAGTTGAAGGAAGCTAAGGTGGAAGAGTTCATCAACCTTAAGCAAGGTAGTATGAGTGTTAAGGAGTATGCCTTGAAATTTACTCTATTGTCTAAGTATGCTCCATCTATGGTGGCGAGTTTGAGGGATATGATGAGAAGGTTTTTGACGAGGGTGTCCGACATAATAGCAAAGAATGTCGTACGGTAATACTCCATGATGATATGGATATCTCACATCTTATAGTGTATGCTCAATAAATGGAGGAAGATAAACTCAAAGAGGAAAAATCTAGGGAGAAAAAGAGGTCTAGGATGGATAATGATAGGTCCTTTCATGATAGGTCCGATGGACATGGTCGTTCTAGGAATCGACAAAAGTTTTCCGGACATGGCTTTTCTAATGCTCCTAAGTATAAGAATGAGAGGATATCTAACCCTAAGCCACCCGGAATTGCTAATGAGTCTTTATGGTCTACTTGTGCTAGGTGTGGTAAGAGACATGAAGGTAGGTGTTTGACAGGTAGAGATGGTTGCTTTAGTTGTGGTAAGAGTGGCCACAAGATGAGGGATTGTCCAAAATCAAAAGCTATGAGAAGAGAGGGTAAGCAAGTTCATCTTAGTGGTCCGGGAGAGATTGTTCAAAAGAAGAATAGGTTATATGTCCTCTAAGCTAAATATGATAAAAAGTGATCTCCAGATGTGACTACCGATATGTGTTCCATGCTTTGTTAGATTCCGATATTGTTTGGTCTTTTGTGACTTATTATGTTAGGCCTTGAAGTTGCCTTTAGTCTGAATGATGTTTAGGAGAGTTTGAGTAGGCTTACACCCAAGGGGGGGATGGTGTGCCTATCTAGTAAGGTTATTGTGTGCTTATGTGTATTGCCATGATTTCCTTATATGCATTTTCATGAAAAAGCTTAGGTCTTGATAGAAATGACTTAAATGCATGGTTTTTTCCTCATGTTGTAGTGCATTGAGTATAAGTTTCCTATTTTACTTCATGAGATGAATATATATGCATGCCTTAGTTTGGAGTTGAAAGATTCCTCCTTGAATAGATGCTTTGACAATAGATTGCATATAGGCTCCATGAGTGTGTGTTGAGCATGTTTTAGCTAGGAGATTGTAGTTCCTCCTTGGACGTGAGTAGATGTAGAATTTCGTGCATTTTGGATTGTTAGATGTAGTTCCTACTCCTTTGTGTTGCATTGAGTATGTTTAGCTTGGAGTTGAAGTTTTCCTCCTTGGTTGTGTACATTTAGATGTATTGCATGCATAATGGGCTGCTAGTCTAGGGTCATTTCGTTAAAAAGTGTTTAGAATCATCATTCGAGGACGAATGATCCCAAGGGGGAGATATTGTAATACCCTGGAAAACTAGTAAGTTAAATTAGAGATTTATGTGGAGTTCTAGAGTTTGATGTGAGGGGTAGAATCGTAAAATGACTTCCCGTACTTAGAATGAGGGATTTAGGGGTTAAACGTCAAAGTACGACTCCCCAAGGACCAACCAAATGGATCCTTGAGGAGGACCCCAAAACAACCCCTAAATCTGCTAGGCAATACCCACAATGGGGACCTACGCCCCGTGGGTGGGTCTCGTGGGTCAGGGCCTGTAAAAATTAGCCACAGACCACCATCCACGGATGAGCAGTATGGGCCGTGGGTGGACCCTCGGTCCGTGAATGTGGTCTCGTGGGTGGGGCAGTGATGAACTTAAATTATTTTAAGTTAAGGACTTAGGGGTTAATTCGTTATTAGTTAGGGGTTAAGTGGTATCGTTTTATTAGTGATTAGACCACCTACATAAACCTAATAGACCTCTAAATACATTGATCGTAGACATTATTTTCAACTCATCCAAAGAACCCAATTCCCTCTCAAAAATCCTCTCTCTAGAAAATGAAGAAGAAGAAGAAGAAGAAGAGGATAAGGAAGCTAGGATAAATTCCTCCATAGTTGCAAGCTTTTGTGAGGGATTTTAATCAAGGTATGTTAGCTTATTCATCTATGCATTCTTCCATCCATAGAGCCCCCCTAGATTTTCCCCAATTGTGAAGAAAAACCCTCAATTCTAGCTAGGGTTTATTCCTATGTTGTGGGTAGCATGAAGTATGATTCCAATTGAGTGGATAATATTTGTTTATGATTGATTTAGCATTGAATTATGATATTATGATGTATTTCTATGTTTTCCATGGCTAACCCTAATTTAATTGAAGAAATTGAAGAATGTGGGTTTATGCCTTGTGAAGTGAAATTGAGGATTCATAGGTTATCTTCTAGAATTGATGTCATGTATAATAATTATTCAAGAATAGAAGTATGTGAACATGAATTGAATTAGGGTAAAGTATATATGATGGATCATGACTAGTAATGATTTAGATTAGGGCTATATGATGAATTATAATTATAATTATAATTGCTTAAAGATGAAGCTTATTACTAGAATGTCTTGTAATATAGATATGTATGTAGAATGTGAAAAGTCCTCTCACATAGAATGATTTTAGGTTGAAAATATAATCACCTAAAATGAATCAAAGCATGTTAGACTAGAATAGCTTGAAGTTTAGACTTATGATCCCTTCATGTATAGCTTGACTTGGTAAGACAAGACCAAGATTGGTAGCTTAGGATGGAGGAACCATACTCTCTTAAGGATAGCTTGAATTAGCATTTTAGGATGTTCTCATGATAGCTTGAGTTAGTAATAGTCATATTTGCCTAGGATTGATGACATATATTCTCCTAAGGGTAGCTTGGACTAGCATTTTAGAATGCCTTCATGATAACATGACTTGGTTAGGCCAAGACCATTTCATGGTAGCTTAGGATTGAAATATCATACTCTCCTAAGGGTAGCATAGGATAGAGAAATCATACTCTCCTAAGGGTAGCTTGCATTAGCATCATATAATGTTTTATTGGTAGCTAGGATGGAATACTTGTACCCTTTCTAGAATAGCTTAGACTTGCATGATTAATACATTTTCTATGATACTTGGTCTAGCCTAATAGGGTTCTATTCCTTGGTAGTCTAGAATGATAAATAGAAATCATTTAAGTATGATAGCCTAAAGTGGTGCTTAGTGTGAATGGTATTATGGGATGTCATTCATGCATTGGACAAGTATGACTTGAAGCTACTTATGAAGTGTTCTCTTATATGATGTATGTTTAGCTATAGTTGTTTCTATAGTTGCCTTCCATGATATGATTGACTAAAGGTGATAGTCTCCTTGTCTATATGAAGTAAGCTAATAATGAGACCACAAGAATGGTAAGTATGAATATGGTGACTTCAAGGTTATGCTTAGTGTGAATGGTATTATGGAACGTCATTCATGCATTGCACAAATGTTTTTTGAGGTTACTTAGGAGTATATTGCTCTTATGATATGAAAGCCTAAGACCTGAGTATGGTTATTGACTATGTTTATGATGACCAAAAAGGTATACTTAGCTTGGATGGGATTATGGGGTCTTATTCATGAATTGCACAAGTATGCTTTGAGGTTACTTAAGAAGTAGTTTTCTTATGATATGAAAGACTAAGAGTTGAATAATGCTTATATGATGCTTATGTTGGAGATTATGCTTATGACCATGTTATTATCTCTTATGATTATGGATTATGTCTTATGATGACTAACCCTTATGTTATGATCTTATGATGTTATGCTAGCTAACATATTTAGTACATTTTGTACTAACACATACTTTGCCTACATTCTAAACAAATGTAAGGTTCAGAGATTTGAGTTCCAATCTTGATTCTAGGTTTCTAAGGAGCAAAGGAGTTGAAGATTTGGTGAGTCCTCATAGCTTCGAGGACAAAGCCACTATTTCCTTTATGTATTTTATTTTCATGTTTTGAGACTATTGTATGGGCTATGTCTCAAGAGTTTATTCGAAAGTTGTATTAGATGGTTTGAGACAAAGTGTAGTAAAGACTTCCACTTGCTTTTATAAATCCCTTCGATTGTATGGATAAAGTTTTTAAAATTTCCATACTTTTCTATTATCTTATGTTATGATATGCTAAGGACTTGTATGAGACCTCTTCGGGGTCAAGTACGCCATGTTACTTCTAGGGTGTACCCCTGGGTTGTGACAATTACATACTTCTATTGAAGTTAGCGAAATAATTAATGTAGCCCTATTAGACATAAAGATTTTTCTCACAACGAATTAGTGGAGAATTTGTACTATATAATATATTTTTTGACTCATTTTTCACCGAACAATTCACTGTTGAGAAAATGCATAGTGAAAAACAGATTCTTGTTGAAATAGTGGGAAGCTTCCTAATTTTTTCATATATACACTCTATAATATATTGATTTATATAATTCTTATTTTTTATAAAGATATGAAAAATCGTTTTACCAAAAAAATAAGTGTTTGACTTAAGCATCCATCTTTTATAAAAAAAAATTTGACTAATTTTACAAATTAACTGCCATAATTGGTAGTTTTATTTCAAAAATAACTACTATTATTTTATCTTATTAAAATTAATTATAGGCATTAATTTATTTTGTTCCCAAATTTCAAATTAATTCAAGTCTCAAAGAACCAGGTCCTTTGAATTCTTCTTTATAATCCATTCAACCCTTACTTTAAACGAGAAATTATGTAGATAAGCTAACATATACTAGTTAATTAGTCAACATAGTTATAGTTTGAATTAATTACCACTCACAACCTCTTTTTAGTTATAATTATGTGCCCCTCTCTCTCGCCTCTCTCCTCTCTTATACATATACAAATATAAATTATACAAATATATATATATATATATGTTGGAGTTAGTGGATCCTGATATTATTTCTCAATACTTGTATTGGGTCTGGCCCGATATTTATGATGTATTTTTAGTAAAAGGTAGTTGGGCCTCACACAACTATATATATAGGCATGGACCAGAAATTTTTATAACAATAATTCATTTTCTTCTCAGTGTGATAATAAAATCGTTTCTTATTTCTCTCTCTAGAAAGCTCCACTGTAATGGAGTCGGTTCATCATTTCCACCTCGAATCTTAACTGTTTACATGGTATCAGAGCATAAATCCTTCTATTTCTAGGTTCCTGCTCTTAATCGATTCTACTCTCATAATTTTTCATTGATATTTTACAAGTCTCAAAGTCGAATTGAGGATTTTCTAGGGTTCAAGCTAGTTCGTGTTTGGAGTCTCTCTGTGCAAAGGTTGTTCTCTTTTCGGTAGTGAAAAAGTTTAGTATTCTCATTCTACTCTCCTTTGTTTGGTTATTCATCTCTTTTTTTTTGGTGTTCGTGACTATCCTTCGATGACTGGAACTGAGATATCAACAGTTTCTTCGTCTACTGGTAGTACTTCTTCTTTGCCATCCAAAACTGAGTTTCACAAAGATGATTACACACATCATTGTCATCCTCTTCATGGCTATCCTTCTAATATCTTAGGAGGTTCTTTATTATTTGTCCCCTTTGATAGAACTTGTTATGCTAGTTGGAGATGCACTATCCTTGTCACCCTATTCTTCTGCAACAAACTCGAATTTATCGATGGAACCTCATTTGCGTCCCTCCTCTGACTCACCATTAGCTAGGCAATAGTAGAGGTTCAACGATCTCTTCCTTTCATGGCTTCTTCATTATTTATCTAAAGAGATTGGCGGTAGTGTTGAGTATTCATAACTTTCTAGTGAAGTTTGGAGTGAACTTGAGGAACGATATGGTAAAGCTGATGGTGCTAGAATTTAAGTTGAGAAAGGAACTAGCTAAAATTTCTCAAGGATCTCTTGACATTCCATCATACTTTAACAAAATTAAGCAGTTTTGGGATGAGATTGCCTCCATTTCTATTAGACAAGCTAGGATTTGTAATTGTGGTGCCAAAGGGCTTTATCAAGATGATGAAGATGAGAAGAAGCTCTATCAGTTCCTCGTGGGGCTGAATGACACTTATGTTCAGGTTAGGAGTCACATCCTTCTGAAACTCACTCCTTTGGTTGGAGTTGCATATGGGCTGTTTCTTAATGATGAAAAACAAAGAATTGTGTCTGCCCCTTCTCAATTTCCTTCCAGCTCCACATCCTTTTATGTGGGAGTTATGAAACAACTGTCATCTTCATCCCAGGTAAATTTTGTGTATACTAAGTCCTCCCTCCTATGCAAATACTGCAAGAAACCAGGGACTACAATTGACAAGTACTACAAATTAAATGGATTTCCACCTGGTTTCAAGTTCTCAAAAAATCTAGGATCCCAAAAAACTGCAACTAATGTTGAAGTTGAGCCTCTTCCTGCCTCCCATTTGTCTTCAGAAGCTACTAATGCTAGTCTTTATAGGTTGACCTCTGATCAACATTCTCAATTGTTGTTGTTGCTGAAACAGACTCACATATCTCTTACTACTTCTAGTCCTTCATGTCTCATGGCGTCTACCAATTTTGCTCATAAGCTCATATTCGAAAGTGTTCTATACAAATCATGCATGCTCTCTTAGGTAGATAGTTTCCTCTGGATCATATATTCCAGAGCTTCCGATCATATAACTTCCCACGAGGACTTACTTTTCAACCTTCAAACTTTGCCTATCCCTATACTTGTTTCCCTTCCAAATGATTATAAAGTTAAGGTCACAAATACAGGTTCCTTGGCTCTGTTTCCTCACATTACTTTGCATAATATTCTTTACATCCCTTCTTTCCAGTACAATCTTATATCTGTTCAAAAGCTTGTTGATTAGCTAGATGGAGTTGTTTACTTTACCAAAACTTTGTGTGCTTTACATGCCCATTCTCAGAAGATGCCTATGGTTCTTGGTAAGGTGGATAATGGCCTCTACAAGCTGTTGCTTCCTCCTACAACTTCTTCTGAGCATACTTCTCACTAAAACTTGTCATTTTTCAAATGCTTGTACTCCGTCTGTTGTTTGTCCCTCTATTCCCGTAGTTCTACTGTTGATTCTGATGTATCTGTTTCTCTTGGCATTTTCTCCAATGTAACTGATGTTGCTCCCAACAAGCTAAATAAAGTCAATAAACTGGATATTGTTTGGCATTATAGACTTGGTCTGTCACGACCCAATCCATCGGACCGTGCGGATACCCACTCTAACACCTAAGTAGGAGAACCCTCATATCCTAATAGTAAAAACATGCGGAAATTTTAAGAAAAACAGAAATAAACATAACACTATGATTTTATAAGCAATACCTTTAGACACGCTTTTTGGTTTAACTTGTAAAGTAATCTAAACAACTCCCATGGATCTAGTCTAAACAGGTACAAGAGCTACTATAAGTACAACTGGACAAAATAAGTAAAAGACACAGCTCCCACCATGCGGAATAAAAAATAGAAGCTGTTGGAGATTTTCTTCGTCTTCACCTAATGAAACGCCACAAATCCAGCATCTAGACTATGTCAAAAGACATAGCAATAGTAGTATCAGTACAAAACACACGTACTGGTAGGCATCATCGTTCAACCCGACGCCCACCACATAACATAAGAAACCTACTAGTAAGACCATGAAATAAACCACTCGCTTTTCCACCTCCACCCTTTCTTGAAATACCTCCAATCACAATAGCATTCTAACTACTAACCTCCTTTTCAATCAACCCACTTACCAGATTCTTGATCATAACTTAACCATTCTAAACACATAGTCAATTCCCAAGTACCACCACCGCTAATTTAACTAACCGTTCACGTCATACCCTTGCTTCCTCAGCACATTACCCAACCATAGTCACGTAATACATTAATTCAACTTTATTCACACTAACTCAATCTTCTTTTTCCCAAGGTGAAATCCACCTAAGCATATTCCATTGCATTTACTATCTCTACTCTCGACATTACATCCCACGAACAACCAACTATAAATAGTCATAACACGTGTCCACTAAGTACAACCTATACAACCAATACAACACTAACAAGCTTATAACAAGCATATACAATAATATCAACAAGCCCACGAACAACGAACAACTCACATTTAATAACATATCATTGGTCTTCTCACGAAACCCAAACTCAAACAGTTAGCATGCCAGAATGTGGCAACCGATACCGAAACATGGAAGCCGATCCTATGTTTATGCTGGAACGTGGCAATCTGATCCCATGTTATGCCGGAACGTGGCAATCCGATCCAAGTTAGTTATGCCAGAACGTGGCAATCTGATCCCATTCATACACCACATCACAAACACAAGTACATCATCAAGATCATACATTTAAGTCATGATTTCGTGGCACTGATATTTCATCTACCTCATTTACAACAAGTGTGATCAGTATTGCAACATTCATTTACATATGCGAGTATTATAATGAAGCAAGAATAAGCATACATCACACAAACATCAAATCACAACCATCACTTAGGAGTTACTCCTCAATCCATATCACATATATAATAATTGACCATACTCGTCCCTAGTTCATCGTTAGGATTTCTCATTAGTTTTTAATCACCATTCATCATAATTTCTCAATTTCATCACTTCAATTATAGAATGTAACATACATTCATAATCTAGTTCCATTCTTGATTTCATGCCTTTATTCTTGACCCAATTCTATCCATGATAGCAATTCTAGGTCTTTCTAATAACTCACCAACTCCTCCTCACAAGGCATAAACCCGCATACTTTGAAATTCTAAGGATTATTCATGTAAATTACTCGGTGCACGAAGGTCTACACAAAACCCTACCATTGATTTACATATATCACGTAGTAAGCATATATTTATAACTACTCCATTGTAAAAACCTAGCCTACCTAGGCGCTAAGCAGTTGTACGGAGTTTTTGACTTTGATTCGAGTTTTCTGAGTTCGCGATAGTGAATTTAGCCAAGAATTCGTAAGATTTCACCATTCCCACGCTAGAAATCTCCTTCTCCTTCATTCCCAAGCTTAGAGCAGCTTTTATGAGGTTTCTAGGGTATTTTACGACTTATTTAGGTATTTTAGGAAGATGGAGGAAAATAAGATTTTTCGTAATTTACGTTTTATCTCGCCTATCCCGTTGTGGTGCTCACTTATCCCTCCCTGACGCCGTCACCCTAGCAGCATCATGCCCACTGTGGTGGGACAGTGGCCCAAATTTCCCTGAATTTTTTGTTTCTCCTAATTAACAACGGTCTGGGTCGTTACATGGTCACATTTTTTTTTTCTCG
The DNA here is from genome assembly GCF_019186545.1 of Solanum stenotomum. Lineage (NCBI taxonomy): Eukaryota > Viridiplantae > Streptophyta > Magnoliopsida > Solanales > Solanaceae > Solanum > Solanum stenotomum. The sequence goes on from NW_026032120.1 coordinate 30,982, forward strand.
TATGAAAGATATTTCAGCACTTCAGCATATTTTATCTCCTAAACAATCATTTCCTTTCCCTGTTTGTCCCTTAGCTAGACAAACCAGGCTGTCTTTCTCTGACAGCTCTATTCAATACACTTCCCATTTCCAGTTGATCCACCTAGATACTTGGGGACCCTATAATTATCCTACTCACAATGGCTTTAGATATTTTTTGACGATTGTCGATGACTTTTCTAAAACTACCTGGACATATTTTATGGGTGTCTAGAGCAACACTTTTGATCTTTTGAAAGCTTTTATCAACATGGTTGAAACCCAATTCAGCTCCAAGATCCTCACTGTCAGGGGTGATAATGCTTTTGAGTTGGGTTCCAGCCTTGCTCGTATTGATTTTCTTTCCCACTAAAGGGTATCATTCATCAAACCACATGCCCTCACACTCCACAACAAAATGGAGTTGTGGAGAGAAAACATCGGCATTTGCTTAAAATTGCCAGGGCTCTTCTTTTCCAATATTCTATTCCCATTCACTTTTAGGGGGATTGTATACGTATTGCTACGTACCCTATTAATAGATTCCCTTCTTCTTTGTTACATAATAAAAGCCCCTATGAGGTCCTCTACTCCAAATCCCCCACCTACTCTCATTTTCCCGCTTTTGGGTGTCTCTGTTACTCAACTGTCTCTGAGTCCAACCGAGACAAGTTTCAACCTAGAGCCCCTTGCATTTTTTTAGGATATCCATTTGGGAAGAAAAGGTATAGACTATATAATTTTTCTTCCAAAACTTCTATTGTTTCTAGGGATGTTGTGTTCCATGAACATATCCTCCATTTTGCCTCTTCCAGCACTGTTCCTTCTTTTCCATCCCTTTTTCCTTCCTCATCTTATTTTGATGACCTCCCTATTATCGATCATTCTCCACCTACTGACCCTTCTGTTTCTTCCCCTGCTTCTTCTCCCTTGTCTTCCCCTTATACTTCACCATATTTATCCTCTGCTAATGATTTACTTTCTGATCATCCAGATCTCCCACTGCCTCCTCTGAGAAAATCTTCCCGACCTCATTCTTTGCCCAAATATCTCAATGACTATTCCCTTCCTCCTTATCTCTCTCATACTTTTAATCACGTCTCCAGTTCTTTTACTTCTAGACAATATCCTATTGTTGAACCATATTCTTATTCTCAAGCTGCTCTTGTGCTTGAGTGGCATCATGCCATGCAGTTAGAATTTGATGCATGGTACTTGAGATATTGTTCCATTACCTCATGGCAAGAAACCTATAGGGAGCAAATGGGTCTATAAGATCAAGTATAAAGCTGATGGGAGTGTGGAAAGATACAAGGCTCGCTTGGTAGTTCGGCGTGATACCCAGTTTGAGGACATCGACTTTCATGAGACATTTTCCCATGTTGTCAAGATGTCCACTGTCAAGACCTTTGCTGTCAAGAAATAGTGGCATATGTTTCAACTTGACGTCAATAATGCCTTCCTATATGGGATCTTGATGAGGAAGTCTTTATACGCATTCATCATGGTTTGACTATTTCTTCCTCTTATTCTTTTCCTTTAGCTTGCAAGTTACGAAAGTCCCTTTATAGTTACCGAGGCTTCTAGGCGATGGTATGCCAAATTGTCTCAGGCACTATGCTCTAGTGGTTATACCCATTCCCTCAATGATTATTCCTTTTTTCATAAGGGTTCTGTTAATTCTTTGGTCGTGCTTGCCATTTATGTGGATGATATCATCCATACTAGGTTCTAATCTAGTTAAGTTCTCGTCTCAAGTCTTTCCTCCATGTTGAGTTTAGGATCAAAGACTTAGGGTCTCTCAATTATTTTCTTGGGATTGAAGTCTTGTGCAGTCCCTCTGGAATTCCGCTACATCAAAAAAAGTTTGTCCATGATCTCCTGACTTTCTTTCACAGTCTTAATTGTTCACCGGTGGTTTGTCATCTTGAAATAAATACCAAGTTATACGCTAATGATGGGGACCCTCTTCTCCCCGGGGAGTATCAATGTTTGATTGGTAAGTTGAATTTTTTAACTTATACGCGACCTGACATCTGCTTTGTTGTCCAACACCTAAGTCAGTTCATGCAGCGGCCATGCGTGCCCCATATGTGTGCTGTCTTGCATCTCTTTCGTTACCTCAAGGGTACTTCTGAGTTTGGTGTCTTCTTCTCCTCTGATCCTAGCCTCTCCCTTGTTGTTTATTGCGATAGTGATTAGGGAGCTTGTGCTGACAATCGTCGCTCTGTGACTGGGTTCTGTGTACTTTTGGGTGGTAGCTTGATTGGTTGGAAGTCCAAAAAGCAGGTTGTTGTGTCCCTTTCTTCTGTTGAGGCCGAATACAGGGCTATGAGCAAAGTTGTTGCTGAACTCACTTGGGTCACTCGTCTGTTATCTGACCTTGGGCTGCTTATTTTCACCTATGTTCCTCTATTTTGTGACATCCAGGTTGTTATCCATATCGCCAAGAATCCTGTTTTCCACGAGCGTACCAAACACATCGAGTTGGATTGTTATTTCGTCCGCACCAAGCTTTCTGATGGGTTGATCAGCCTGTCTCATACTGCCAGTGCTTCTCAATTGGCCGACATGTTCATTAAATGTTTACCTGGTGCTACTCATCACGTGCATCTTCACAAGTTGGGTGTCCTGTCACCCTCCAACTTGCGGGGGGGGGG
>NW_026032120.1:33810-38493 GCF_019186545.1 Solanum stenotomum
CCCCCCCCCCCCCCCCCCCCCTCTAACATGTAGCTATGAATCGTAATTAGCAAACTATAGTTATGGAACCTAATTAAGTTATTTTTAATGGCTATTTGCGAAATTTCCTCTACAAACCCAAAATATCAGCAAAACTATAGGCCCAAATCCACTCCCCATTCTTTTATTTTGATTTGAATTTTACTTCAGTTTTCGTTTCTGCATCGACAATAAGACAACTGTTTCATTGAAATAAGCTAGTCTTAATTCCTTTATTGATAGGGATTAATTAATATCATTTATAAGTTAGTTTTTCGTTTATAATATTAATAATATCAATATATCATGTTCTTTTCTTTTATTAGGTTCTGCTATATTTTGCTTTAAATGACGAAAGTTTCTGCTTGCATTTAAGCCTTACTTATTTGGCTTTCTAAGTGTATTGGTTGTTTAAGCCCGTGACTCTACTGTTTTGAGTGATAAATTCCTGCTATAATCCATAAAATGAAGTGTACATGTGACTATCATTTTTAAGTTATGTTTCTCTTGGTCATCCTAAGAGTCATTCTAACCACATTATTTGGTGTCCGACACATTTAATTTCGACACAATAAGTTTATGTAAATATGTTCTTTTTTATGATTTAATGGTCAATCGATTAGTTGGACAAGAACAACAATAAATTACTTGACGACAGAATTTAAAATTAGATAATCAATTCATTTGAAAAAAAAAACAAGACAAGTACATAGTAGTACTATTTTTGTAATCGGATAACTAGTAGGAATACAATACAACTTAACGCTGTTCAAGATAAATCTAAGTAACGGGGAATGTTTGCTGGAATCCACTCGTCACCTTTTATAAACTGCCTAACCGTAAAGTTTGATGCAATATGTGGATCCGTAGTGACTGATGCCCATGTCACACGTCCCTTCGTTACAGCACCCGGTCCTCTATTCTTGTACTCCAAATAATATGGTCGACGGCTAACAACAGATTTATTTGTCGATTCAATCCATTCAACCCATCCTCTAGGATCTATCAAGTTATCGATATAACTTTCCATTATCACAGTCCTAGATAATATACCCCATGGCCGACCTAAATATGTCTTGACATTGTTCGATTTCTCCAAATCGCGGGTAGCCTTTATAGTGCAATTTTGAAGCACTATTCCACTTGCAACGTCCTCAAACTCTCTCCCCTGGGCTGTGATTGTGTTATATTGTCTCGCCATTGGAGTGCGTGCTTCAATCAAACAGTTTTGGAACAGCGCCGTCGCGTCACCACATATGAAATCTATCGTGCCACATATTTCACAATCTCGATAGAATTGGCGTTTCTTTTTCACGTACAAAGTGTCTTGATACCCGTCGAATCGACATTTATAAAAACACACCGAATCTGCTTCAACTCTTAAGGCCACTGCCTGATGCTTTATGGGTCCGGCATTATTCCTAAAAGTTATGTCTTGGGCTATGAAGCCATCACCAAGAACCCCTGCAAATTAAATAAGAAGAAACAATTATAATCCATCAAAATTAATAAAATTCATGTATATATATAGAGGGACTTACCAACGGTTGCAGTATCATAGGTTCGGTTGCCGTCGACAAAACTTCTATTACCCGTTATTATCGTAGCATCCATCCCTTCTCCGACCAAGACTATATTAGTCTTCTTTTTATCAACTCTAATATATTCCTGATACGTGCCTCTCTTGATTTTTATGAAGAATGGCTTGACACTGTGATCAGGGGCCGCCAATATTGCTCCAGCAATTGTGTTGAAATTCCCGGTCCCATCTTGAGAAACGACCGCATTATAAGGTGTTTCCGTTATCAGTTGGCTTTGACAACATACCACTATAGTTGTAGCAACAAAGAACGCCATTATATTCCCTGCATTAAAATTTTTTTAAAAATCTAATCAGTTTATGGACAAGAATTACAGCTAAAGTTTAAAAATACGGAAGAAGAATACCGCAAAAACTATCCGAGATGGCCATCACAAAGATAATGAACAGAAAAGAACTGACACTTTTTTGAGTCGCAACTCTACTTGGCAATTGAAGATTTCTATGAAGTATATTGTTACCAATACCCCTCCTTATATTGTGGTAAAGTTTTACTTGCACGTTTAATCTGGAAATTGATTTGTAAAAATGTCATTTTTATGGATCTTTTATTGGACAACCATACGCCATATTCATTTCATGGAATTTTTCTACCATTTGAACAATTACTTACCTAGGTAATATGTAATTGTAGTAACATTTTAATCCTTAGCTTAGTTATGGTATTGCTTTCTTTCTTATTATCTTTTCTTGTTTGGAGGGAATCAACTTGTGACTTTTATAAAAAAAATTATTTTGTGAAGATACAATCTTGAACTTTCTTCATTTCTTTTTAAATGATATTTTAGCTTTTGTAATATTCTCAAAAATAAGTGACTTGTTTTTAAGATGTCAAGAAGATATTATTTTTTGTTTTTTCTTCAAAGTTAATCTTTACCTAAAATGCACTAGAATTTTTTTTAAAAGCTAGATGGATCGTAGGGAAAATGGGAAGGAATTACATATTATAAATAACAACAAAGCTTAAACTAAAGCGGGTTAATATAAGTCTTTTGTTTTGTTTTCCCCTTCGATTTATCATCTTGTAATCGTTTCGTATTTAAATTTTTATATTTTGAATTCCTTATTTAAAAAATTTCTCTCCATCACTAACGAGGACGGCTCGATGCGCCAAAGTAACTATAAAATGGAATTGGGATTGAACATTTTATTGGTGGATCTTTGCCTCTAAGTCATTTTAACCTTTAGGTAGTTGGCCACAGATAAAAGAAAGTCTAAGAATTTTTTTAGTACAATTCCGTAATCTTTCTTCTTTCCCATTCGGGTTGCTTAGATGTTAAGCACCCTATAGTCATTCTCCGTTATACTTATAGTAACGTGGCTTTCATTTCACCCTATATCTATAATTGAACCCGATACTTTTTTAACCATTCGTGTCTATACGATTTGTTAATTTACTCCATAATGTGTCATCTTTTTACAGTATCACTCTTTATATTAATTTAAAAAAAAACACTATTTACTTGCCCGTTAATTTCAAATTTTGCACACATCTAAGAATTGAGTTCTTGGATAAGGCAAAGAATAGATTAGTTGATGAGCAAATGTCAAACAAGTTGGAGTAAGTCTGTCATATTTGCTAAAGAATGAGAACATATATATATTAGTAAAAGTCTAGCATGAATACTTCAAATATATTTTACCTATATATTGGTGAATTATTATCATCATACCTTAAAAATGACATGTTATATTGTTGATAGTCACAATCATGTGACACAACTTTGATACAAAAGTTGATGAAAAAGTTCATGATTTTCAAGTGAAAATGACAAAGGAAATATATATATATATATTAAAGTTGCTATTCAAAAAGAATATTTAGAAACGGTTGAGACTTGAGTAGATGGTAATTTGATAACGTTTAGGACATGAATAACCATTATTCATTTGGGAAAAAAAACTCTTATAAGTAGTGTTTTTGCTAAAGAATAAGTGTGTAATTTAAATTTAAATAGAAATGTAGATACACAACATTGATTTTGCATTAAATTTAAACATAAGGTACTAATATATAATTTACATTTATCTAGATTCTATGTATAAAAGATTGGTGCTATAGTTATTGCGCAATTCTATTACTTGTTCAATCCTACGAAGCTTGTTTCCCGTTTATTAACGTCTTCTCTTAGCTATCTAATAATAATAATTGGTAAACTTAGAATAGTAAGTGAATAACATTTTATTATATTATATAGTTTCAACTTTCAGTTTCTAATTAGTATAACGTTGATAAGGAAATAAAAGCTCAAATTGAACTTTGGTCACGATAACAGTCAAGATTTAATTAATTTGTTACTTATTGCTTTCAATTATCTCAATTGACCCTCTTTATAGTTAAGTGTCTAAATAACACTCCATCCCAAATACTAAATAAAAACAATAATAACATTAATATCTATATAAAATTACCTAATATGTATTTGTTTCTAGCCATGAATAAAACTATTATTGATCACATGAAAGTAAAATGTCAAAATTGGCTAACGAAAACTATTGGTTACATGCAAGTTAAAATATCAAAATTGGGGGGGGGGGGGGGGGGGGGGGGNGGGAGGATAAACAGTCTATTTTCTTCCGTACTAGGTTTAAATAATTCTTGAAGTATCATTTGAGAAATTTTGATTATTTAAGGAGTTGATACGGATAATAGAAAGGTAAGGAGATCGTTTCCAATATGATTCAAGTTGAAAATAACCAAATCATTTTTTAAAATGAAAAAAATGAAATGGAAGCCATATAAAATAAAATGGAGAAAATTGCAATAGCAATAATCAATAATATGATAATCAAAGCAAATTAGGCAATAACAATAATATAATCGAAAATAATAGTAAATATATATCCCTCCATATCATATCCCCCTACTGGCTACCCCCTCTTTTTAATTGTCTTTTTTTCTAACTTAGCTACTCATACAACTACTAATTTAGAATGGCTAGGACCACCACCAACGCCACCAGCTGCATCAACTCCGTCATTATCATTAGCATGGAGATATATCACCATTCACAAAAACGGACTCTAACAACATCACATTTTTGCAGATACCACAATTATATATA
>NW_026032120.1:38555-46907 GCF_019186545.1 Solanum stenotomum
ATTGTTTATGTTTATATACTCTTCTGATTTTCCTAAATGATATTTTGACTATTTAAATGTTCTCCAAAATAAGTGATTTTTTAAGATATCAAAAAGATATTATATTTGTTTTATTCATCAAAGTTACTCGTACCTAAAATGTAAGAAAACTAGATGAAGTAGGGAAAAAATAAGAAGTTAAATGTTAAAAGGGATAACAAAAATCAGGTTTTTCAACCTCGATTTATTTTGTTAATGAAGGCCCCATACAAATATATAGATTGTGTTTAAATATTTTCTTTAATCCTAATAAAATACATGTCATACAACTCTTTAAAATGTTATTTACTAAAACAATATAAAATATGAGATAAGGTGATGGTCCTCTGTTATCGATACATTATCATAGAGATGATAAGCTTTAGGTGTACTATTCATAGTCTACTAAACCATAAAATTGACAATTTTATTTCTTAATTTCTTTGACATTGTACATAATATTCTTGAGAAATAGTTAATGCAGTGATTTAACTATAGTTATTTCCAACTTTAAATAGATCGATGATCAATTGATCCTAATGACATTATACATCACCACTTGATCGAAAGATGGATTTTCCAATAGTAATGATTTTTGTGTTACTGGGTGGAAGTTTTACAATTTTTCTAAACATAATTATGCTAATTTAGTGAAAAGAAATCATACATTACTAGTTGAAATAATTTGATACATGGTCGTGTTAAAATTTAAGTTACAAAATATATCTAATTATTAATGTTGGCAATTGAGTAAAAAAAAGAATGTCATTTTTAGTGCTCCTTCCCTGGAAAGTCAAATGTCATTTTCATTTTCTTGGTTTTTGTAGCATCTGGACCATTACTTATAGAGCTCGTATATTTTATGAATTTACACATTGGGTTTATATCAAGTCTCGAATCATTTCAAAATGAATTTTGGGAGAATTTAAAAACTCTTTTGTAATACCCCGCTATTTGAAAGAACTAGAATTAGAAAGAACCATTTTTGAAAATAATCAAATTTGGAAATTTTAACAAGTTAAGTATAAGTTTTGAGTCAACTTCAAATACCATAACTCCTACCACAGGATGATTTAGGTGGGCTACAAGATACTATATGAAAGGTCTTTGAATTATCTTTCCAACGCCACCAAATTTGCTCATTTTCGAGTTCGTATGAGGGAGATATCCCCGTTCGAAGTTGGGTTGTCTAGATAAGGAAAGTTAACCAGATTTTAAAGGGGTATTTTGGTCTTTTCCCTACCCAATTGGTTTGATTCGTTTTTAGTGAATTAATTAGGGTCTAAACTGAATTGGTTCAGTTTACACTTTGCCAAATTATGCTAGGGCTTTGAGAGAAGAGAAAAGAGGAGAAAAGCCAAGTTCATCGTCGTTCTTGAGTTTTTGCTTGTGGATTTTGCAAAGGATTAATCCCTACGAGGTATATATGTGAGATCACATAGCGTTGGGTTCATTAACTCACGCGTCAATCATGATTTATTTCAGTGTATTTACGTTCTTGAAAGTAGATAAATTGAGTTCTTGATGGATTTTGTTGAAGTTTCTATTGGGTTCTTGATTGTTGAGTTCTTGAGTTAGTTTCATGAGGTTTGAGGTTGTTTTTGAGTAGATTCTTGTGTACTTTGGTTGGGTATTCGAATCTAAGTGTTTGGGGAAGGAGTCAATCGAATCTAGGCAAATTAGGGTCGAAAAACACACAAGAAAATTCGTCAAAAATCTTGGGAAAAGGGTGGGGCGTCGCACCACTCAGAGCGCCCCACATCAGTCTCTGAAGGATGGGCTCTGGGGCACCGCGCCAATCAGAGTGCCCCAACCCAAGCTCTGTAGTATGAGCTTTGGCGCCCGGCGCCACTCAGAGCGTCAGGGTCGACAGGTCTTCAACTCTTTCCCACTTCTTTCCGTTTGAGTTCCCTTGAATCGTACCTATGTTTTCTAATTGATTTCTACACTCTAAGGTACGTCTAAACATCATGATATCATCCATAAACATGAATCATAACCTTGAATCCATAAATTCAAATTCAAGGAAAGTTAAGAGCCAAGTCTAGAGAGTTCTTAGAGTCTTTTCAAAAGTCTTTTGCAAACACTTTAAACTTGTTTTAAGACTTGATATTTTGAGTTGAGTAAAGAGTAATAGATGAAGTTATTTTCTTCAAAAGAGTATATGGGGACTATATATTTCCAAAGAGTAAATGTTTTCACATTTAAACAAGAAAGGGAACACCGATTTCCAAAAGAGCCTTTGAGCTAGTTTTAAGTAAAGAGTAAATGTTTTCACATTTAACCAAGAGAGGAAACACTGATTTCCAAGAGAGCCTTTGGGCTAGTTTTTGAGCAATTATCTCAAATCACAAAAAGAATTATGTTTTTAAACATACGAGCTAGTTACATTTTAGGAGTAGTATTGAGCACCGATTTAGGGACAAGTTGAGTTCAGATAATTTATTGTCTCCATAAACCGTGTAGCCAGCATGAGTAGAAAAGGGTCATACTTTTTAGATGATTCCTTAGTGCTTTTTAGCCTAGACTAGTGGATCCACTTAGTAGTTATGTTATATACCCCCGGTAAGGTATAGGACGCCTCTGGCAGAGTGAGATAAAACGTTGTATCATCGCATAGCTCTTAAGTGATGGTTGTCAGTTAGAAAAACTCCCACAATTATATTTTGTATTCTTATATACACATAGATTTATTGTATTTTCACATACAAACAGAGTTTATATTGTATCCTTGCATACAAACTGAGTTACCATTGTATTTCTAACTACACAGAGTTGTTGTCCATGTTTTAAAAGTTTTTCTTTATATCACATTTATATTACTTATTTATATTGAAACGAGTTGAGACCATGTATGTTCTTTCAGTTCCCTTTCAAGCTTATGTCTTGCTTTGGAATTTCCCTCGCATGCTCGTACATTCAATGTACTGATACCAGTTGGTCTGCATATTTTTATGATGCAGATTCAGGTAACCAGGATTAGCATCCAGCGCATCGTTGATCCAGTTAAGCTTCAGAGTTATTGGTGAGCCTCCTTGCTTCCGGAGGATCTTTTTTTATTGTTTTATCAGTTAGTTCATTAGGATGTCGTGGGTCTTGTCCCGACGTCCATCTCAGTTGTTAGAGGCTTCATAGACAATTAATTGATGTTAGTTTTTGACTCTTTTCCATTTCAGTTATGTTGAGACTTGTGTTGCCATTTTGGCCAACTGAATGTTTATCTTTAAAACATTCTAAGTTATTCATTAAGACAGTTAGTTATGATTGTATTTCAATACCTTCTTTTATCATGAGTAAGTCTTCCGCTAAGAGTTAAGTCAAGCCAAAATTTCTCTTAGGGACAACAATGGTTCTCGAGTGGTAGTCCCGCCCAGGGTGTAGGCTCGAGGCGTGACACCTTTACAATTTTGCTATCCTAGCTTTAAAATCAACACCAGAGGAGTTGAATGAAATGAGCTGAAGAGATTGAATCAAGTAGCTTTCAAAAACACATAGTAGTTTTTCTCGAACTTAGATACATAGGGACGAAATTGAATGCAATGAAAAAAGTCATTTCTTTGATGAAAGATGCCACAAAGCTACAATAGTTATTACATATTTGATCTTCTTTCTGTATCAATGAGATTCAACATTTAATATATACATAAAATAAAACTTTAACTTTATATATAGACAATGTAATTATTTGTATTTTTTATTTTCTTTTGGATCCCCACCCATAAAACAAGGTACAAACACAGAATATCTGACTTTCATGTTGATTCATCACCTACAAGCTCTTTATGCACGGTCCTAAATTAATCTAAGAGTGTCAATTAGGCCGAGTCATTCCAGAATCGAATCGGATCCGATAATAGCTCGAACTGAACCAACCCAAGACTTATAGGCCATGACGTATCAATTTACCTTGAAGATATGGAACCGACTGAGCACAAACCTTAACCCGATAATCGAAATCGGTTGAACTAATACTATTTGTTATTTGATGGTACCGGATTAACCAATCCGATCTGATTTTTTAGTCTTAAATTTAAAATTATATTCAACATTCATGAAGTAGTTAAAAAGTATTTTATTAAGAATTTATTAAAAAAATTAGTTGAAACCCAAACCAATATGGCTCGAAACTGCACAAGTTAATCAAACCCAATAAAATTCGGATAGATATAGGACCTGGTAACCTATGACGCCCTAGCTTAAAATTAGAAGTCCCACATCGGTAAAATACATGAGAGATGTTGGGTATTTAAGTGAGCAGGTCTTACCAACTAGTGACGTGTTTTAAAACCGTGCGGGCCTTGACCTAAAACGGACAATATTACAGCAGGTTGGACCGTTACAAATGGTATCAGAGTCACTCTTGTATCAACCTTGTCAATGTGGGAAAGAGTTCAACTAAGTTTAGGCAAATCCCGATAAGGCGCAAACCTCAGTGTTGAGTCTAGGCAAATCTCATTCGGTTGGGCAAACCTTAGTGAGGACGCTGAGTCCATAGGGCGGGTGTATGTAACCCCCTAACTTAAGATTAGAAGTCCCACATCGGTAAAACACAGGAGAGAAGTTGGGCATTTAAGTAAGCAAGTCTTACCAACTAGTGTCACATTTTTAAAGTCGTGTTGGCCTAGGCCCAAAGTGGACAATATCACTAGCGGGCTAGGCCGTTACATAACCCCAACCCGATATCCAACCCAGAAATAAAACGGTCGCATTTCGTAATTACTGAACCGGCCGATTGCCCGACCTAATGTCACCCTTAAATTAATCTATCAAATACTTCTTTTACCTTTTCTTTCCGTCTCATTTTATGTCACTGTTTGACTTTCGTACGAAGTTTAAGAAAGAAAGATTTTAAAAAAAAAATTGTGGTTCGAAATATTCATGCACCATGTGTGTGGCTATAGATGATTTCTTTAAGAGTCAAAAGAAAATTTTGAAGTTAAATATTAAAATGTTAAATTGTGACCAGGGACAACCCACCTTATACCAGGGTGTCACCCAACACTGCTTCGTCAATTTTTTTTGTACTATATATATAAATAACGTGAAAAAATAGAACATGATTATTACTAAAATAAATCATAATACACGAATAGATAACCAATCTTAGTCCCTTTGGTTTGGCGCATGGCATGTGCGATTAAACAATCCAAATGAACTATGATTGCATTGTAAGAATTCAATTACTAGCTATTTAATACTTTTAAATTGAACGTTCATATTTTTTTTCATCTTTTTAGTTCTAGTTGGAATTTCTTGAATTTATTCATTATTTTCTTATGAACTTAATTTTATGAAAACTTGTCGTAGAGATAGCTGTAGTAGGTTACTTGATTTATATTTTATTATAGTACGTTTTAAATATTTTTTATTAATATAATATTATTATATTTTTTAAATGTCGACACCGCTTACAAAAAATCATGCTAAAACCAATGATTGTGACTATAGGTCATTTCATTGGGATTGGAACTTTATTGGTGGATCTTTACTAGCTGATAAGCATGAGAATGAATTTTTTTTACCACAATTCTACAATCCTCTCGGTACCCTATAAGCAAAAATGTAACATGATGATGCTTCATCTTTTTATGGATTGTTTGATCTTTTAATAAATGAAACAAAAGGGTCCCTAAACACACTATCCAACAAGAGATAGGTGATGTATACACAAATTATACAAGTTTTATAAGTTGTCAAAAACTCCTACACCATTAAAAGATATCATTATACCTTACATTAATTTTTTCCTTATTAACTACTTACTGACAATTATTTTTTTAGGACAAATTACTTAACTACACTCCTTTACTTACCTTAATATCCATTTATCCCTACTTATTTCAAAATTTTCAAAAATCCCTTATTTCCCCAATTAATAAAATTTGTAAGATACATAAAGATTTCCCACCTATTTTACAGCCAATACATGTGTATCCTGTGCACAACGATATGTATCCCGCTATGTGAAATGTATCAAACGCTATGTATCCCGTGCACAATGCTATGTATCCCGCATGTATCCCGTGCACAACGCTATATACATCCCGCATGTATCCCGTGCACAACGCTATGTATCCTGCATGTATCCCATGCACAAAGCTATGTATCCCGCTATGTGGAATGTATCAAACCTAATGTATCCCGTGCACAACGCTATGTATCCCGCAAACATCATTTTTAAGAGATTTTTGGAAAATAGAAAACTAGAGGGATAGGATGTTATTTAGTCTACTTATAATATGTGGTTCCTATAATTTATACTTTTTTTTATATCCAATAATTTTCTCCTTACTAAGTCCTACAAGATGGATCACCAAGAATCATTGAACGTTTCTCTGGATGCTAATTTTTGTGTCACTCGCATCATTCAAAAGTATGGCTGCTAAAGGCCATAGATAAGCAAAGGCAATATGTAAACCCAATCATTCATATCATTACTCTGTCATTTTCATAACGATTCTCGAACTGGGCTTTAATAGAAATTAATGAGCTAAGTCAACCTAAAAATATAATATGATTTGATAATAGCTCATTTTCTGATTCACCAAGTCACAACGTCACACTAATTTGATACTCCGAATTTATATTTTTTAACCAAATCAAAGAGAATTATTGTCTAAATTGGTCTAGAATTTTTTTATTATTATATATAGAGCAACACAGATATCTGCCACCAACTGCCATATAGAGAAAATCAATTATAATTGTGTCGTCAAAGCTTTTGACCAAATGACCAGATTTAAGTTGAAAAAAACGTTTAACCGCACCAAATTTCCTTATTAGGAAAAGCTTATTAAGGCAATGAATATAATCAATGTCTTAATTGATATACAAATAATGGCTAATAAAAAAAATTGATTGAAAAGCTTATTTAGAGTAAATTAATGAGAATAAGTATTGAAAACACTTCTAAACTTGGCGTGAATTATTACTTTATCTCTCAATGACAACCTTAAAAATACCCCTCTACTTGATTAATTAATTTAAAAACACTCCTCTTATGCCACATGTCATCCACCTATGCATATATGTGAATTATTTTGTAGATGTGGCGTACACATAGATATATATAGTTAAAAAACATTCAATAATTAAATGCTAAAATTTAGTAAATAAGATTTTTTTAAATAATAATAATTTTTTTTCTTACCTCACCTCATCCCCTACCCAGGTACCCCAATTCCACCACCCACCCCCACCCCCTTAAAAAATAAAATATATATTTTTTCTTATTACACTCCTCAGTCCTCTCCCCTCCAAAAAAAAAAAGTTTAAAAGAATTTAATTTTTTGGGTGGGGTGGGTAGTGAGGTGTGAGGCTAGGAGTACTGGGTAGGGGATGGGGTGAGGTGATAAGAAAAAAAAGTTCTTTTATCCTCTTAAATTGCTAAATTCTTAATATTTAATTATTTAAATGTTCTTTAAAAAAATTTCTATTACATATATCTATGTGTGCGCTATGTCAATATAAACTTCTACATATATGCACATGTGGCATAAAAAGGGTGTTTTTAAATTCACTTAATCAAGTAGATGAGTGTTTTTAAGGCTGTCAATAGTTGGAGGACCAAAGTAATCATTCACGCCAGGTTTAGGGTGTTTTCAATCTTATCTCTAAATAAATATTAAATTATTTGTGTCTAAATTAAAAGAGGATACTTACTAATACTAGTTTATTTCAAAGGGACATGATATAATTACCAATCTTGACCTAATAATATCTAAATATTTTTTTATGGAAAAGAAATAAATATGAATATTGTATTTTAGCTATAAAAACAACTCGCATATGACTCAAAATATATATGAACGGGTGAAGATGAATTCCTTGAAAGCATTAATAGTGATCTTCATGATCTTTCTTTATCTGGTAACTTATTCGTCAGGAGATTCGATAGAGGACGTTTGTCAAACGTCTAGTAACTTTAAAGTTTGCACCATTGCTCTTAGAACGGACCCCTAAGAGCTCTTCTGCTGATAAAAAAAGTTTGGTACGTATTCTACTTCGACAATGTTTATCAAAGGCAAAAAGTATTTAATAAAGTCGTAAATCTACTAGAGCAAGCAAAAGAACATGTTCTCATACAATGCCTTCAAATTTGTAAAGAAAATTATGACGGTGCAGTAGATGACGCTAATTTCGATGCAAGTGACTTTTTTGGGGCAAAGATTTATGCTTCTGTTCAAAACCTTGACGAATCAAAATCTTCACCTGAATCTTAATCGACATGGAAGCCCAGAGGTTAAAGCTAGATACTGTAATGATGATGGCATGGTAGAGAATGGTAATAAATCAGATTCAACGAAGATAGTTAGTTAGAGAGGATGAACAGCA
>NW_026032120.1:54254-74146 GCF_019186545.1 Solanum stenotomum
GTTTGGACTCACTAATGCCCCATCTACTTTCCAAGCTTTGATGAATGAGGTCTTTCATGAGTTCTTACGCCACTTTGTGTTGGTTTTCTTTGATGATATCCTAATTTATAGCAGTTGTTGGGAGGACCATTTGGTTCACGTGCGAAAGGTATTTTTGTTATTGCGCGCACACCGATTATACTCGAAACAATCCAAATGTTGCTTTGGTACAACTCAAGTCGCATATTTGGGGCATATTATTTCAGTTACAGGTGTGGAGGTAGATAAGAGCAAAGTACAAGCAATTTTAGATTGGCCTCAACCGCAATCAATTACACCTCTTCGTGGGTTCTTGGGATTGACAGGTTACTACCGCAAATTTATTTGTGACTATGGGCAACTGGCAGCACCTCTGACTAGTCTACTCAAGAAAAACTCCTTTCAGTGGAGCGATTTGACCCTAGATGCATTCCAGAAGCTTCAGCAAGCCTTATCCTCTGCTCCCGTACTCAGGTTGCCCGATTTTACTATGAATTTCATTATAGAATATGATGCTTCAGGAGGTGGTATAGGGGCTGTTTTGCAACAGGAAGGTCAGCCCGTAGCTTTTTTTAGCCGACAGTTAGCAGCTCGTCACCAAAAATTAGCTGCATATGAAAGGGAGTTGATTGGCCTTGCAAAGGCAGTACAACATTGGCGGCCATACTTGTGGGGGCGCCCTTTTCTTATCCGAACAGATCATTACAGCCTAAAATACTTGCTCGAACAACGGCTAACTACACCACCTCAACAACATTGGTTGAGTAAACTCATGGGTTACGATTTTACAGTGGAGTATCGGGCTGGTTGTCTCAATAAAGCTGCGGATGCTTTATCTAGAATAACACATGAGGACCCTTCTTTGAATGCTATTAGTTCCCCTCGTAGCACATTACTGGACACCATCCGGGAGGAGCTTACAGGATCATCAGAATTGTTAGGGTTGTATGATAAAGTCAAGCTAGGAGATTTGGATTCGGACTGGCAAGTTCAGGATGGGTTGCTTTTGTTTAAAGGTCGCATCTACCTTTTACCGAATTCTCCTTTGCTACCTACTATACTTTCTGCTTATCATGATAGTGCCCATGAAGGAATACAAAAAATGTTGCACCGAATTTGTGGAGATTTCTACTGGAAAGGTATGAAAAAGAACATTGCTGCATATGTCGCTGCCTGCCCGGTGTGTCAACGCAATAAATCTGAACATTTAAGTCCCGCAGGATTGTTACAACCTCTCCAGCTTCTAATTCAGATCTGGTCAGACATCTCCATGGATTTTATTGATGGCTTGCCCAAGTCTTGGGGGAAGTCAGTCTTGTTTGTAGTAGTGGATCGGTTCTCAAAATACGCTCATTTCATACCATTGGCTCACCCATACACAGCAGCTCGTGTGGCTCAGGTATTTTTTGAGCAAATTGTTCGCTTGCATGGGATACCTGAAACTATTACTTGTGATAGAGATGTGGTTTTTACTAGCACTTTTTGGAAGGAACTTTTTCGCTTGAATGGTACTAAACTACAATTCTCATCTGCTTACCACCCACAAACAGATGGGCAAACAGAGGTCGTTAACCGTACTGTTGAAATGTATCTTCGCTGCTTTGTTGGTACTTGTCCTCGAAAGTGGGTTGCTTGGGTCCCATGGGCAGAATTTTGTTATAACACCTCTTTTCATTCGGCATTGCAAACCACACCCTTCAAGGTTGTTTATGGTCGTGACCCACCTCGTTTGCTTTCATATGTGCCTGGGACCACTCGGGTAGAAGTTGTTGAACAGGCATTGCTGGAACGTGATCACATCTTGGGTGATATCCGATTTCGATTACAAGCAGCACAACAATGAATGAAGGAATATTATGATAAGGGCCATCGTGACGTCGAATTTTCTCCAGGGTCACTTGTCTGGCTTCGTTTACATCCTTACAGGCAGCGCTCCATGCGGCTGCGTATTCACAATAAACTGTCCCCCAAATTTTATGGTCCATTTTCAATCTTACGGCGAATTGGACAAGTTGCATATGAGTTGGATTTGCCAAATGACAGTCGACTTCATAATGTTTTTCATGTTTCCCTTTTGAAGGCATTCAAAGGAGACCAACTCCCACCTATTACAGAGCTACCAGCACTAGAGGACGGCTGAGTAGTTCCTTTTCCTGCTGCTGTCATTCGAGCTCGTTTAAACCGTGGTACAAAGGAGATTCTTATACAATGGTCGGGTATGACAGAGGATGAAGCGACCTGGGAGGATGTAGACTGTTTTAAGCAGGCTTATCCATCGTTCGAGCTTGAGGACAAGCTCTTTCAGCATGAGGGGGGTAATGTTGTGGACGCATTTGTGGGCAAGACATATGTGCGACAGAGAGCCAAATAACTTGATTTAATTATATCGCTAGTAGTTTATTATTATTCTAGAATAGGAAGAATTTAATTATATTGTTAGTAGTTTTCTTATTAGTTTAGAATAGGATTTATGTTTCCTAGTTCCATAAGACTTCCTATTACGGTAAGAAGACTCCTATTTAAAGGAGGATTTGAGGAATAAGAAGTACGCAGACTTTAATCAGAAACAAGAGATAGGAGTTCTCTCTTCCATTGAACTCTAAGGTTTCAGCTTCCCTTTGATGAGCTGAATTCATATACAAAAATAGGTCGATCTAGGAATTCGAACAAAAGCAAGGGAAAATCAAAGGCAGTTGAATTTGATTTCCCTGTTCATCGTCCTGTGACTCGATCCTTCTCTAAGAATTCTAACATACTACCTCCCACCAACACATGTAATGTGTATTCCGTCCATCAAGGCTTGGACAGATGGGAAGAACATGCGACTTCAGTCACCACTAGGACATTCCCTTACTAAAACACTGTTTCTTCCAACAATGTTAAATGATAGAAAATAGATGGTACCAAAAACACTAATATGGTATAGAGACTCACAACTTTAGATTAAGGAAAACTTTCTATAGATATTCGAAACCATGGACAAACAACACCTCTCGTGCACATAAACTTGTCACTTAATACTCACACCTTTTCCTCCCGTGTACAAGGTAAACCAGAAAAAGAATGAGGATAAAAGGTTACCGAGGCATCAAGAATTGTAATCTCGTCGTCTCTACTCCAAAAGATGCTCTTCCTACTTCAACTGTTATTCCCTGAAATGGAAGTGGCAACCAAGAAACACACAATCATTCGTAAGCTCCTCTACAATCCCAGCCCAAAAAAAGAGGTAATATACCAATTTAAGTAATAAATAAAGCAATACCTTCACCCTCTCTTCTTCATTTGTATCCATAATATAGGCCATATACCTAAAAATCATTGAAAATTGAAGTTAAGAACTAAAAGGAAAAGCAATAATTAACTAAAGACGGGGTGAGGAGGATTATTCCACAGAGATTATCTGGTCAAGTCTCATTTAACTTGACAACTCAATGTAAGGATTCTAACTCTATACACAGAACTAGCATTCAAGAGAATGAAATCATGTGGGGTTGGGGAAAACTAGGAACTTAGTGACTGGACAATATAACCTGTTTGCTGCACATACAATGTCAAGATGTTGCTCTTCACTGATATCCATGGCATCAACACTGAGAATTGAACATGGAATTGCTGGAAAGGTGATATCAAACTGCAATGTCAAATCAAATAAATGTTACAATCAGTCTTACGCAATAACTGCCTCAGAAATCCAGATCAGCTTCTTCCAATTCTCAGAAATCAGCCAAGTTTTCTAGCAATACAATACTATAGTGGAAGAGACTGAAGTTCTAAAAGGGAGTAAAAATAAACGATTTTGAGCATTCAGACATTCAAAACCTCAAAAACTCAGATAATTACATCACTCAACCTCAAGGTGGGAGTAATATTACATTGATGCGCAATGTTTCTCCTCTTGAAGTATCCACAACAAGCTTTGTCTCGGTGGCAGCATGAAGATATAATCCTACAGCACAGCCACGAGAAAAATAAAGACAAAGAACATGGAGCATGATAACAATACATCATAACATCATGTTGGGCTAAAAAAGAAACCATGTCCTTCCCACAAAAGAAATAGAAAATGTCTATTATCTAGTGCCATAGCTTAAAGAGATATATGTTCTCGTATCCTCACTTTGTTTCGATCAAATCTCATCACTCAAATAAAACTAATTAGAATGTAGACAACGTTGTTGATACAAAAGGAACTACAGACTGCTACTTGTGCACTTTGAACCCGAACACCACAATTGTTTGTAGGTACATTAGGAACGTGAATATCAGATTTTGCATAAGTGCACAACGTCTCAAGTTCAAGGCATAAAAATGTAAAAATACACTCTATTGATTCACTAGCCTGACTTCGGATGCAGAGATCTCAAAAATATTTAGCCTAGAAACTGAAAATATGAATTTTATATGAATGAATTAGGTTTCAATTAACTACTAAGTTTAGTTGTTTACCTTCAAATAGGAAATCAAAAACCGAACTCCACAATAGCTAATTTGATTGCTATCTGCAATTCTGCACTAATTTTATTGGACACAAGATCAGGATGTGTGATATAGAAACACATGCATCAGTTCAAATAAAACTCTAGAACACACACTCAAACATGACCCAACAACTGAATAAAATGGATATTAGTAGTCACCAAACGCCATCGTCGTACAGTTCGAATATGAGGCAATGGCGATGATGANCTTTTTAAATATTTATAGAATAAAATTAAATTTCAAATAATCAAGAAATCACTAAGGGTCTGTTTGAAAGGACACAATGGAATTGGGAAGTGGTGTAATTGGTGTAATTACTCTCTTTGTCCTGTTTGGTAGACCAAGTAATTACATGGTAAGAGGGGAATTGGGTGTAATTGAAGGGGTGTAATTACACTCCTCAATTCCTTGGGGAGAGTAAGGAATTGAGTGTAATTACACCATGTAATTACATGAATTTTTTAATATTATCTTTTTTAATATATTTTTATTTGAAACACCAAAAGGTCACTTCTTTCTTTTTGTCTGGACATTTCCATTTCTTTCAACGGGATAAGAACAAACCTTGTGCATCTTCTTTCAAAGTAAGACTTCTTTCTAATTCATTTTACTTTCAAATTTTGATGTCTAGGTAGATTATGTATGAGTTTGATCTTTGTATTTTCTCCTATTAATTCTTGAGATTAAAATAAATATGAGAATTAATTTTTTTCTTTAATTTTTTATAATAAATTGGAACTGGGTTTGGTGTCTAAAATCAAATCAGGCCTTATTTAATTGGAGATTGATTGAGTTCATGATTTGTGCCAATATTTGTTGAGGATTTTTATGGTTGTTTTCACTGTTTGTTTCTATTGAGATTGGGCTGTGTATTTACTTGTAGGCTCTGGGTATAAAGTTGATGAAGGGGCGCATGGCAAATCTTGTTAACTCCAATTTTTTTTTTGTTTCACTGCTACACCACTTGTATGTCACCCAAGTTATGCCATTATTGCAAGCACAACTATTATCATTGAGGGTGCAATCAGTTTCTTTTTGCCATCTCAAGCATAATTTTGATGTGTGATGCTGGAAAATCTAGGCTTGAAAAAACTTTTTATTCATTAATTAATTTAAGTAGTAATATTATTTACTTAAAATCTAATTTATTTTAAAATTTAACTGTGTAATTACATTGTGGCATCCAAACAGGACATGGGTAATTACAGTGTAATTACACTGTGGCAACCAAACAGGCCAATGTAATTACTAGACAGTGTAATTACTAGGCTGGTAATTACTAGGCTAATAGTTACACCAATTCCAATTACCAGGTGGCTTTCCAAACAGATCCTAAAAGTACTTATTTTACTGGCTAAAATTTAAATGCCGGAAATAGTATAGATAATATAATGTATTAGTGGCAATTTACTTATTGCCACTAAATAAATGCCACTAAAAGCATTTTTTGTTATAGTGTATGCAAGATAGATTACTAACCAAAGAGAGACTCATGTCACGGACTTAGAGTCTTACTAAAGCTCCGTGCGGCACTTGACAACTTACTCACGAATCTTTCACGGTCTTGTAAGCTCAAGTAAGCCCTTTACGACTAGATTCGCTAAGAGAATGAAAAAGAAGACTTAGAGAATTTGGAAGAAGGCTTTGTATTAACTTGGAGAATACTTTACACTTGGTTGCTTGCTTGCTTTCAACTTTCTTGGTTGGATACAAATGAGAGGCCCCTTCTATTTATACAACTTCCTAAGGGCCTAAGTGCAAATAAAAATTACTTTACAAGTCCCTCTAATAATTACACTTTGGTCCCTCCCTAGAATCTTCTACTAATTCTAGGAAATTCTAAAGCTTTCCAAGAAAATATCTAGTCCCTCTTCTAGAATTCTCTATACATTCTAGAGAATTCTAAGGCTTTCTTGGAAACTATCTAGGACCTTCTATTGCCTTCTAAGTTATTCTAGAGAATTATAGAGAATTCTCTATCCTTCTTGAATAATCTAAAGGGTTCTAGAGTCTTCCGGAAACCTCTCCACAACTCTAGACCCTTCCGCCCCTATCCGGACGCAAAATTCGACTGCGAAGTGGCGGGACGTGACACTCAAGAGATTAAATATTCTAGTGGAAGATGACACATGTTGTTTGTGTGAGAAATCAGTAGAGGAGACACATGTTCTCTAGTTGTGAATGGATAGTGAGAGTCCAAACTGAAATGCAACACTGATCTGGGACACTTATTCCAGCTGGAACTGTCAAACATATTCTAAATAGACTCAGAAGAAGAATTGGCCACAGTTTCACAAGAAACTTATCGTTGCATTGTGCGGAGCAATAATATACCAGGTTTGGAGAGCAAGGAACTGGAAATTGTTTAAAGGCATCACTATAAATACAGATACGTTTGTGACACAAATTAAGAAGGAATTTGTAGATAGACTTGAGGTAGTTAAATGGTCTAGAAAGGCGAATAAGTATAGTTGGTTGTTGGAGAGATTTGTGTAATTAGAGTTCTATATGAGGCTTAACTCTCTTAATACCTTTCTTAGAGGGTGATTAGGGGATTGAGTGCTCTTTAGGTGTATTTGGTTTTTGTTTGTTAATGGTAATTTACATTGGTTACCAAAAAAAAAAAATCGAAGAGAGTTATTGTCTAAATTGGTCCAGATTTTTTTTTTGTTATATATAAAGCAAACACAAATATGTACTACCAACTGCCAAATACACAAAATCAATTGCAATCGTGTCATGAAGGCTTTTGACCAAATGGTCAGATTTAAGTTGAAAAGACCGTTGACCAAATTTCCTTACTAGGAAAATTTTATTAAGGCAATGAATATAAACAATGTCTTAATTGATATCAAAATAATGGCTAATGAAGAAGAAGTTATTAAAGATTACTAATTATGGGTAGAATAGAATATATATTATGATTAATATTATTATTTTTGAGATATAATAATTATTTTCCTAACATTTTAACCATGTGATTTTGATAAATTGCTAATAACAAAGTATTTTCGTGTTTTCTAGTAGATGCCTCCCCTGAAATTTCCTTGTTACCCTCTTTGTGTGACCATTTTGTATTTTCGTTCTTTTTAGACTGCACAATTGAATTTAAAAATTGGATTCACTTTTATTTTTTGAAAAATTGTTTTAGTATAAATGTCCGAAATATTGGGCAATTCTTTTTTTTTTTTCATTTCACAAAACATAATTGATAACTTGCACTTCCTTTTCCATATTATATGGTACTTAGTTACTTGTCAGATTGAGAATTTTTTTTTTTTGATTGAATTAACATTAGCCTATTTGCATGCCTAAATTAAAAGAGGATACTTATTATACTAGTTTATTACAAAAGGAAATGATATAATTACCACAATCTTGACCTAATAATATCTAAATATTTTTTATGGAAAAGAAATAAATATGAATATTGTATTCCGGCTATAAAAACAACTCGCATATGACTTAAAAAATATATGTACTTGTGAAGATGAATTCCTTGAAAGCATTAATAGTGATTTTTATGCTCTTTCTTTCTCTGGTAACTTATTCGTCGGGAGATTTGATAGAGGATGTTTGCCGAACGTCTAATAACTTCAAAGTTTGCACCGTTGCTCTTAGAACGGACCCTAAAAGCTCTTCTGCTGATAAAAAAGGCTTGGTACGTATTCTACTTCAACAATGTCTATCAAAGGCAAAAAGTATTTACAATGAAGTCGTAAGTCGACTAGAGCAAGCTAAAGAACATGTTCTCATACAATGCCTTCAAATTTGTAAAGAAAATTATGATGGTGCGATTGATGACGCTACAAAAGCAATTAAGTATTTCGATGCAAATAAGTTTTTTTGGGCAAAGGGTTCTACTTCTGCTATTATAAATGGTCCAGACAGTTGTGAAGAATCATTTACCGAACCACCTATTAGGACATCCCCAATCAAATCAAAAAGTGAAGATTTGATGAATTTTGTTGATTTAACATTGAGTTTGGTAAACCAATTCGACAATTAATTTGTAACTGACATTTTCATTTAAATTTATAAGATGATGTCATGACTATTTTTACTTTATGAGTTATTTGTTGAACTAACATTGAGTTTGGTAAATTAATTCAGAAATAAATCTGTAATTTGCATTCTCTATTTTTCTGATGCATATCCATTGGGTTAAAGTGGTCATAACTCATAACAAATTAAAACAGCAGCAGAAGCAACCGGTTGAATATGGGCTTAAAATTGAAAAGTCAATCCAAACAGACTTTTAGCTCGAAAATAATTGAATATGGGTTGAAGACCAGTTGTCTTATTTTACTGTTTGTGCACATGTTTTCTTATTATTAGATCCCCTCCCCGGAAGGAACAAATCAAAATCCCTAAATTGAATTTCGCTAACCTCGACGAATCAAAATCTTCACCTGAATTTTACTCGATTTACTGTGTTTACAGATTTCAATAATGAAGAGGATTTCAAAAATGTTTGGTACATAGTAATTGAAGATTAAAATTGTTGGTCATGCTGAAAAGGAAAACACTGAAGAAGATGAAGTTGAGACCATACAAGATAACAATATTTCGGAGCAGCTTAACAACCAAGAGGCAGAGGAATGAAATGGTGAAGCAATAACGATTAGAATAAACAGTTAGAAGACAATTCCATGAATATCAGGACTAGAATTCAATTATTATTCTTTGTAACAAAAAGATTACCGACTCTTATATTTATTTATCATCAACATCTATAAATAAAAAGCACAACGACAGACTCTTAATTTCTTCCTCCATTATTCAACTACCAAACTTTGAGATCGAACCGATTTTCTAGCAGAAAACTTGTAATTTGTACAACAGTACAAGATGATGACTTCATCTCATTCTTCGTGGACATAATTGGTACTTTTATTTCAAAAATAATTGTTAAAGTTAAGAAGCTTACAAATTAATTATAAGCATCCCTAATTTATTTTGTTTCCCAATTTCAAATTAATTAAAGTTTCAAAGAACCAGGTTCCTTGAATTCGTTTCTTTCTAATAATAATCCATTCAGCCCTTACTTTAAAACCCAAATAATTGTCCCATTCCTTTATTTTGGTTTTATATTTACCTCAGTTCTCGTTTCTGCTATATTTACTTAAAATGACGAAAGTTTCTGCTTTCATTTAAGCCTTACTTATTTGGGTTTCTAAGTGTTTTGGTTGTTTAAGCCCGTGACTCTATTGTTTTGACTAATAAACTCCTGCTAAAATGAAGTGTACATGTGACTATAATTTTTAAGTTATGTTTCTCTTGGTCATCCTAAGAGTCATTCTAACCACATTATTTGGTGTCCGACACAATAGGTTTCTGTAAATATGTACCTTTTTTATGATTTAATGGTCAGTCGATTAGTTGGACAATGGCAACAATAAATTACTTGAAGACCGATTTTAAAATTAGATAATCAATTCATTTGACAAATAAAACAACATACGTACATAGTAGTACTGTTTTTATAATCTGATAATAACTACTAGGGATACAATAAAACTTATTGTTGTTCAAGATAAATCTAGGTAATAAGGGATATTGGCGGGAATCCACTGGTCACCATTTATAAAGTTCCTAACCGTGAATTTTGATGCAATATCTGGATCACTAGTGACGGATGCCCATGTCACACGTCCCTTTGTGACAGCACCCGGTCCTCTGTTCTTGTACTCCAGATAATATGGCCGGCGGCTAACAGATTTATTTGCCGATTCAATCCATTCAACCCATCCTCTAGGATCTATCAAGTTACCGATGTAACTTTCCATTATCACAGTCCTAGAAAATATACCCCATGGCCGACCTAAATACGTTGTGACATTATCTCGGGTAGCATTTATAGTGCAATTTTGAAGCACTATCCCGGTTGGAACGTCCTCAAACTCTCTCTTCTGGGCTGTGATTGTGTTATATTGCTTGGCCAATGGAACGCGTGCTACAATCAAGCAGTTTTGGAACAGGGCCGCCGCGTCACCGCATATGAAATCTATTGTGCCATAGATTTCACAGTCTCGATAGAATTGATGTTGTCTTTTCACATACAAAGTGTCTTGATACCCATCGAATCGACATCTATAAAAAGATGCTAAATCTGCTTCAACTCTTAATGCCACTGCCTGATGCTTTATAGGTCCGGCATTATTCCTAAAAGTTAAGTCTTGGGCTGTGAAGCCATCACCAAGAACCCCTACAAATTAAATAAGAAGAAACAATTTAATTCATCAAAATTAATAAAATTCATGTATATCTAGAGAGAGGGACTTACCAACGGTTGCGGTATCATAGGTTTTGTTTCCGTCGATAAAACTTCTATTACCTGTTATTATCGTAGTATCCATCCCATCTCCTATCAAGACTATATTAGTCTTCTTTTTATCAACTCTAATATATTCCTGATACATGCCTTTCTTGATTTTTATGAAGAATGGCTTCACACTGTGATCAGGGGCCGCCAATATTGCTCCAACAATTGTGTTGAAATTTCCGGTCCCATCTTTAGAAACAATAGCGTTATAAGGTGTTTCCATTATCAGTTGGCTTTGAACACATACAACTATAGTTGCAGCAACAAATACTGCCATTATATTCCCTGCATTGAAAATTTTTAAAAATCTTATCAGTTTATGGACAAGAGTTATAACTACATTAATCTAGTGATATGAAAGAAGAATACCGCAAGAACTATTCGAGATGGCCATCGAAAAGGTGATGAACAGAAAAGAAGTGAAATTCTTTGAGTCACTAAATGTAACGAGCATGCAACAATTCTTCTTGGTAGTGGAAGAAATCTACTCTTTATTAATATTGTAGTATTTTCCAAGCTTAACAAAATATCTCTCCTTTATATTGTAGTAAAGGTATACTTTTTCTTACATGTTTTTATTGTAAAATGTCATTTTTAAAGGCTTCTTTTTGGACAACTAAATGTCATCTTCATTGAATTGAATTTTTCTACCATTTGTACAATTACTTACCTAGGTAATATGTAATTGTAGTAACATTTTAATTCTTAGCTTAGTTATGGTATTGCTTTCTTCTTATTATCTTTTCTTATTTGGAGGGAATCAACTTGTGACTTTTATGAAATTTTCATTTTGTGAAGATACAATCTTGTACTTTCTTCATTTCTTTTTAAATGATATTTTAGCTTTTGTAACATTCTCCAAAATAAGTGACTTTTTTTAAGATATCAAGAAGATATTATTTTTTGTTTTTTTCTTCAAAGTTATTTTTTACCTAAAATGCATAAGAAATTTTTGAAAAACTAGATGGAGTAGGGGAAAATGGAAAGGAATTACATGTTATAAATGACAATAAAGCGTAAATTAAAGCATTAGTCTTTCCTTTGGTTTTCTCCTTCGATTTATCCTCCTGTAATTGTTTCATATTTAATTTTTTACATTTTGAATTCCTTAATAAAAAAAACTTGTTTCTGTCACTGACGAGGACTGCTAGATGTGCCAAAAAGTCATATTAACCTTTAGGTAGCTGATCACGGATAAAAAACTCTAAGAATTTTTTTAGTACAATTCAGTAATCTTTCTCCTTTCTCAGCCGAGTTGTTTAGATGTTAAGCACCGTACAATCTTAAAGTTGTAGGTTCGAGTCATCAAAGAAGCCAAAAGATAGTGTGTTAATACTTATGTCCATTATACTTGTAGTAACGTGGCTTTCATTTCATCCTATATTTATAATTGAACTCGTTGCTTTTTTAACCCCTCATGTCAATACGATTTGTTAATTTACTCCATACCATTTCATCTTTTTACATGATCACTCTTTATATTAATAGTAAAAAAAACTCTTTACTTGCACGTTAATTTCAAATTTTGAACCCATCCGAGAATTGAGTTGTTGGATAACTCAAACAATAGATTAGTTAAAGAGCAAATATCCAAGCAAAATACAAGTTGGAGTGAGTCACTATATGTTACCCTATAAGTAGTGTTTTAGCTAAAGAGTAAGAATACATATATATTAGTAAAAGTCTCTTATGAACACTTCAATTTATTTTACCTATATATAGGTGAATTATTAGCATCATACTTTAAAAAAGGTGTGTTATATTGTTGATAGTCACGATCATGTGGCACAACTTTGATACAAAAGTTGGTGAAAAAGTTCATGATTCCCAAATGAAAATGACAAACGGAATTATTTATATATATATATATATATATATATAATTCTTACTAAAAAAGAATATTTAGACATGGTTAAGATCTGAGTGAACGGTAATTTAATGACGTTCAAGACATGAATAACATTATTCATTTGGGAAACAATAAGTAATGTTTTCGTAGAAAAATAAGTGTATAATTTAAATTTAAACAGACAGGTAGATATACTACATTAATTTTGCATAAAATTTAAAGTTAGGTAATAATATATACTTTACATTTATCTACAATTCTATGTATAAAACATTGGTGCTAAAGTTATTGTGCAATTATATTACTAGTTCATTCCTAGAAACTTGTTTTCCATTTATCAACGTTTACTCTTATCTATCTAATAATAATAGGTAAACTTAGAATAGTAAGTGGATAACATTTTATTATATTATATAGTTTCAACTTTCAATTTTTAACTTTTATAGCCATATTTCAGAGGGAAATTCTAATTAATTAGTATAACGTTGCTAAGGATTTGAAAGCTCAAATTGAACTTTGGTCATCGATAGTAGCCAGATTTAATTAATTTGTTACTTGTTGCATTCAATTACATCAATTGACCCTATTGCTAGTGAAGTGTCTAAATAACACTCAATTCGAAATACTAAATAAAACACTAATACATTGATATCTATATAAAATTACCTAATATGCATTTGTTTCTAGCCAAGAAGAAAACTATTATTGGTCACATGAAAGTAAAATGTCAAAAATGGCTAAAGAAAACTATTGGTCACATGAAAATTAAAATAGCAAAATTGCAAGGAAAAAAAATTGATAAAATGGTCTCTTTTCTTCTATACTACTGGGTTTAAATAATACTTTAGGTATCATTTGAGCAATTTTGATCACTTAAGGAGTTGATTCAGATAATATGAAAGTAAGAAGGTTATTTCTAATAGATCTTTGACTCAAGTTGAGAATAACAAAATTATTTTTAAAAATGAGAAAAATGAAGTGGAAGGCCATATAGAATAAAATAGAGAAAATTGTACTAATAATCAATAATATGATAATCAAAGAATATTAGACAATAACAATAAAATCAAAGATAAAAAGAAAATAATAGTAAATATATATCCCTCAATATCATATCCCCCCCCNCCCCCCCCCACTGGCTACCCCCTCTTTTTAGTTGTATTTTTTCTACCGTAGCTACTAATACTACTACTAATTTAGCATAGGACCATTACCAACGCCACCAGTTGCATCAACTTCGTCATCATCATTAATGCATGGAAATATATCACCATTCACGAAAACGGACTCTAACAACATTACCTTTTTGCAGATACCACATCTGTTATATGGTGTGCGCGTGATATATATATATATATATATATGCACATTTTTGTTATTATTGTTTATATACTCTTCTGGTTTTCCTAAATGATATTTTGACTTTTTAAATGTTCACCAAAATAAGTGATTTCTTTAAGAAATCAAATATTTTTGTTTTATTCATCCAAGTTGATCTTACCTAAAATGTTAAAAAAAAAAAACTAGATGGGGTAGGGAAGAAATAAGAAGTTAAATGTTAAAAGGGATAACAAAAGTCAGGTTTTTTCAACTTAGAATTTTTTTTTTTTTGTTAAAGTCCCCATAAAAATATATAGGTTGTGTTTAAATATTTCTTTAAATATCCTAATAAAATACATGTCATACAACTATTTAAAGTGTTATTTACTAAAACAATATAAAATATGAGATAAGGGTGATGGTCCTTTATTGTCGATACATTATCATTGATATGATAATCTTTAGGTGTATTATTCATAATATACTAAACCATAAAATTGACAATTTTATTTCTTAACTTCTTTGATATTGTACATAATATTCTTGAGAAATAGTTAGTGTAGTGATTTAACTATAGTTATTTCCAACTTTAAATAGATTGATGATCAATTGATCATAATGACATTATACATCACCAATCGATCGAAAGATGGATTTTTCAGTAGTAATGATTTTTGTGTTACTAGGGTGGAAGTTTTGCAATTTTTCTAAACATAATTATGTTACTTTAGTGAAATAAATCATAGATTGTACTAGTTGAAATAATTTGATACATGGTTGTGTTAAAATTTAAGTTACAAAATATATCTAATTAATAATGTTGGAAATTGATTAAAAAAGGAATGTCATTTTTACGGCTCCTTCTCTAGAAAGCCAAATGTTATTTTCATTTTCTTGATTTTTGTAGCATTTGGACCATTACTTACAGAGCTTGTGTGTTTTAGGAATTTACACATTTGGTTTATATCAAGCCTCGAATCATTTCAAAATGAATTTTGAGAGAATTTAAAAACCCTTTACAATCTCGCTATACTAGCTTTAAAATCAACACCGGAGAAGTTGAATGATATGAGCTGAAGAGATTTAATCAAGTAGCTTTCAAAAACACATATAGTAGTTTCACTCGAACTTAGATATGTAAAGACAGAGTTGAACGCAAAGAAAAGAGTCATTTCTTTGATGAAAGATGTCACAAAGCTACCATAGTTATTACATATTTGATCTTCTTTTTGTATCAATGAGATTCAACATTTAATATATTCATAAAATAAAACTTTAACCGTATATATACAATGTAATTTTTTTTATTTTTTATTTTGTTTTTGGATCCCCACCCATAAAACAAGGTACAAAAATAAGATATCCGACTTTCATGTTGATTCGTCACCTACAAGCTCTTTATGCACGGTCCTAAATTAATCTAAGTCTGTCAATTGGGCCGAGTCATTCCAGAATCGAATCGGATCCGATAGTAGCTCAGACTGAACCAACCCAAGATTATGGGTCGTGATGTATCGATTTACCTTGAAGATCTGGAACAGGCTTAGCGTAAACCTCAACCCAATAATCGAAATCAATTGAACTAATACTATTTGTTATTTGATAGTACAGAATTAACCAACCCGGTCCGATTTTTTAGTCTAAAGTTTAAAATTATATTTAACATTCATGAAGTACTTAAAACGTACTTTTAAAAAATTTATTAAAAAAATATTTTTTAGTTGAAACACAAACCAATATGGCCTGAAACTACACAAGTTACATTAAACCCAATAAAATTTGGATCGGTAGGACCCATTATCCCAACCCGATTTCCAACCCAGACATAGAGCAGCCGCATTTCGCAATTAGTGAACCGGTCGATTGCCCGGCGCAATGCCACCCTTAAATTAATCTATCAAATAGATCTTCTTTTACCTTGAACTTTTGCTTATTATTTTTTTCTTCTCAATTTGTTTGACACTATTTGACTTTCGTCCAAAGTTTAAGAAAGAATTTTTTTTTTAAAAAAAAATTGTGGTTTGAAATGTTCATGGACCATCTGTGTGGTGTGGCTATAGATGATTTCTTATAAAAGAAAATTCTAAAGTACAATATTAAAATGTTAAATTGTGACCAAGGACGAACCCACCTTATATCAGGGGTATCACACAATACTGCTTCGTCAATTTTTATACTATATTTAGGCGAAATGGTCTGGTGGACCCTTATACTTGTATCAGTTTGTATTCTGAACCCTTTTACTTACCCCTTTGTCATCTGGACCCTTAAACCCAATTAAAATGAGACTTTTAAGCCCCTCTGACTGTTGATCAGGCTTACGTGGCAACTTGATTAATGAGCTGGAATAAATATGTGATTCCACGCGCAAAAAGAGCGTAGAGACATAAGAATTTAAATAATTAAAAGAAAAAGAAAATTAGAATAAAAAGAGAAAACAAAATTAAAAATAAATGTCTCACTTCTTTCTTCTTCCCCCACCCATCCACGTTTCTTTTTTCCTCTTCAACCATCACTTTGTTCTTCCCCACCTAAACCTCCATTTTTCTCTTTCTCCCTTTCCTCGCTCCTTTACAATTTCTTTTTCTCTTTTTTCTTTTTCGTTTTCTCTTCCCCCAAATTAAAAATGAAATTGTGCAAAAAAATTGAACATAATCAGCAAAGGAAAATTCAGAAAATTGATGGGATAAACATAGTTGCCGGAAGAAATATGTCTAATGAGAATCTTGACCTCTTTGCTGTGAACATTGTTCTTGATTTGTTGTTTTTTTCATTTTTCTAGGGTAAAGTGTCAAGATCTGGTAGTTTTGAATGGTGAAAAGTAATTGTTGAATATTTTTATGAAATTTGATGAAGACTTCCTATTCTTTCCCATCTTCAATCTTTCACAACAATCGTCTCCTTCTAATCCCTTAAACTTGTCTTTTTCAACTGGTTTCGATAACCCAAGAAAACCTCAGGCGAATTTTGGGTGGATTTCGACGTGTTTCACGGCAGAGGTTGGTGTGAAATTGTATTTGTAAGCAGTTTGGGGTGTGAAAATAGTAGTCAGCGTTGGATTACGAAAAGTTTGGCCAGATCTGGTTGTGGGGTGGCTTAGGTTGTTGTTACTGTGGAGGTTGGAGGAGGAAAGAAAAATAGTGATGGTGTGTGGTGGAGATAAAGACGGGTGTGGGAGAAAGTATATGTGATTTCGCCGGCAAAAATGGCGACGATGCCGGCGATGACTCTCTTTTGGTCGTAAAATAGTGAAAATATGGAGAATTAGAAATGCCAATAATAAACTAAAATGTTATTATTTTACATTTTATATAATAATTTTAGTTAATAATTTTTAAAAATAGTTATGAAATAATTATGATGTGGCATTAATATATCTGACGTGGATATGACATGTCAATTATATAAAGGAGAGTGAGTTACACACATGGTTGGAGGGGCTTAAAAGTCTCATTTTAATTGAGTTTAAGGGTCCAGATGACAAAGGGATAAGTAGAAGAGTTCAGAATACAAACTGATACAAGTATAAGGGTCCACCAGACCATTTCGCCCTATATTTATAAATAACTTGGAAAGACAGAACATAATTATTACTAAAATAAATCATAATACATGAATAGATAACCAATTTTGGTCCCGTTTGGCGCATGGCATGTGCGATTAAACAATCCAAATGAACTATAATTTGGACCCGTTTGGTAGTAGGTATTCAAAATAGTCCATGGATTAAAATTTAGTTCAACAAAAATATTGTTTGGTTACTTTATTTAATCTAATCCATGGATTAGTTATACCTCATACAAGGTCTTATTTTATCCCTAGAAAAGGGAGGGATAACTAATCCAAGGTTTAACAATCCTTGGATGAGACTCCTAAAATGATTAAACTATCTCCAAATCTTTTTTCCTATTTTTTTTTCTTTGTAATTTAATTAATGTTCTTTTTTTTTATTTATATGAGAATATTTATAAATATTCTTTTAAATTCACCAAATTCGCTCCATGTGATTTGATGATTTCACAAACTAATTTTTTTTCTTCGTGTTTGATTTGTTATATTGGGTTGATTTTTTCATTTTTTTTAAATGTAGTTCGTCGATTGACCACTTGAACTATTTTTTATTTTTTTTAAAAAAAAGCTTTGTGTATTTGAACCATTTAAGTAGCATTAAATCTATGTTAAGTTTAAGGTATATTTGACCAAAAAAAATTAGAAATATATTGTGTTATCAATGATGTCGATAGTGGCATATCACACCTCAAAAATAATAATAATTTTTCTGTATTTTAGTATTTAACTTGACTAGTTAAATGAAATATAAAATCTCATAATAACTCAAGGGTATAATAGGAAATAAACTTTTTCTAGAGTTTTAAACCAAGCGTAAGATTAGGTGGGAAACAATGAACCAAACACTTGATAAAAACTAATACCTCCGTTATTAAACCCTGCATTACTAATCCCTGCATTACTAATTCATCCGTTAGTAATCCCTGCATTATACATCTTTGTACCAAACGACCCTACAAGTATTGCAAGAATTCAATTACTAGCTATTTAATACCTTCAATTTGAACGTTCATATTATTATTTTTTCATCTTTTTAGTTCTAGTTGGAATTTCTTGAATTCATTTCGTTATTTTCTTAAGAGCTTAATTTTATGAAAGCTTGTCGTGGAGATAGTTATAGTAGTTTACTTGATTCATGTTTTATTGATACGTTTTAAATAATTTTTATTAATATAATGTTATTATATTTTTTTAAATGTCAACACAGCTTACAAAAGAATCATGCTAAAACCAATGATTGTGATTATAGGTCATTTCATTGCAATTGAAACTTTATTGGTGGATCTTTACTAGCTGATCACGTATCAAAAAATTGAGAATTTTTTTACCACAATTCTACAATCTTCTCCGTACCCTATAAGCAAAAATGTAACATGATGCTTCATCTTTTCATGGATTGTTTTATTTTTAATATATGAAACAACAGGGCCCTTAAACACACTATCCAGCAAGAGATAAGGTAATGTATACACAAATTATGAAAGTTTGATAAATTGCCAGAAAGTCCTACATCATTAAAAAATATTATTATACCTTACATTAATTCTTTTCTTCTCCTTACTAAGTCCTATGAGGTGGATCACCAAGAATCATTGAACGTTTCTCTGAATGCTAATTTTTGTGTCACTCGCATCATTTAAAGTATGGCTGCTAAATGCCATAAATAAACAAAGGCAATACATAAATCCACTCATTAATATCATTACTCTGTCATTTTCATACTTGACTCTCGAACTGGGCTTAGAAATTAATCATGAGCTAAGTCAACCTAAAGATATAACATAATTTGATAACATCTCATTTTCCGATTCACCAAGTCACAACATCACAATAATTTGATACTCCAAATTTACATTTTTTAACCAAATCAAAGAGAACTATAGTCTAAATTGGTTCAGAAATTTTTTATTATTATATATAGGGTAAGAGCGGCAAACGAGCGAGTCGAGTTGAATATGATTCGATAAAAAACGAGTTAAATAAAAATGGATAAGCTACTCGACTCGACTCACATTTTAAATGAGTAAAAATGAGTTACCCAATGGATAATATGGGTACCCATATTTAATTTATCCATATTATAATAGAAATCTTGTTAAAAGCTTTAAAACAAAAAAAAAATTAAAGTTTTTTTTATCACTTCACTCCACCTCCTACCCTCTATCCCAAAAAAATGTAATTAAAAAAATTACCACCCTGCCCCTACCAGCCCCCCACTCCCTACCCCCTACCAGTCCCCCGCCCTCCACACCCCATCCAAAAAAGAATTAACAAAATTTTAATTTTTTTCATTTAATTTTTTTTTTCAAAAAAAATTACCACCCCCTACCG
>NW_026032120.1:74339-78863 GCF_019186545.1 Solanum stenotomum
TACCAACCCACCCCCTACCAACCCCCCCTATCCAAAAACAAATGTAAAAAAAAGTTTCATTTTTTTATAGATTTAAAAAAAAAGACTTTCTTACTATCCCATTCTTTATCACTTTTTTTTTATTTGTGTGCATGCACATCTTTTATCCATTTAACTATCCACTTTTAAATGGATAATATGGGTATTATTCGTTTTTATCCATTTTTAAATGAGTTGGATACCCACCCATTTAAAATGGATAAATATGAGCGAATACCTATATTAATTACTCAATCTGCCACCCCTAATATAGAGCAACACAGATACGTGCCACCAACTGCCATATAGAGAAAATCAATTATAATTGTGTCGTCAAAGCCTTATTAGGAAAAGCTTATTAAGGCAATGCATATAATCAATGTCTTAATTGATATAAAAATAATGGCTAATGAAAAAAAATTTGATTGAAAAGCATAATTAGAGTGAATTAATATTAAATTATTTGCGTGCCTAAATTAAATGATAATACTAGTTTATTTCAAAAGGACGTGATATAATTACCAATCTTGACCTAATAATATCTAAATATTTTTTTGTAGAAAAGAAATAAATATGAATATTGTATTCTAGCTATAAAAACAGCTCGCATATGACTTTCGGTGAAGATGAATTCCTTGAAAGTATTAATAGTGATCTTCATGCTTTTTCTTTCTCTGATTGTTTATCAAAGGTAAAAAGTATTTATAATGAAGTCGTAATTAGTCTAATAGAACAAGCGAAGAACATGTTCTCATATAATGTCTTTAAATTTGTAAAGAAACTTATGATGGTGCGGTAGATGACACTACAACAATAAATTTCGATGCAAACGACTTTTTAGGGCAAAAATTTCTGTTGTGAGTGGTCCCGACACTTGTGAAGAATCATACCGGACCACTTAGGACATCCCCAATAAAATCAAAAAGTGAAGATTTGATGAATTTTGTTGATTTAACATTTAGTTTGTTAAATCAATTCAGCACTTAATTTGCAACTGATATTCTCATTTGAATTTATAAAATGATGTCATGACTACTTTTACTTTATGAGTTTTTTGTTGATCTAACATTGAATTTGGTAAATAATTTCAGAAATCTGTAATTTGCATTCTCTTTTAGCAACAAAAAGTCAATCCAAATAGGTTATCAACTCGAAAATAATTGAATATGGGTTGACGTCCAATTGTCTTATTTTACTGTTTGTGTACATATTTTCTTATTATTATTACTAATATACGTATTCACACAATGCGCAAATAATATTAACGAAAGTAATTATTGTGCTTGAATATATATTATACATTTATTATATAATTTTTTTAAAATTTAAATTAGAATATACATCAATGAGCGAGATTTTTTAGTTTGTGAGTTTTTGTTGCACATTTGTGATGATGATTAGCAAAGCAAGTATCTTAGCACTTCTTGATACATCTTAAATACTCGAATAGAACATTTATAATTTTTATGTTCATACAACAACAAAAAAAAAATTAATTGATGACCATAATGTTATGTTGCTAAAAATTATGAACAAATATCAAATATAACACAAATTTATCATAAAATTTTAAGTTTCAAAGAGCATCAAATCTTACTTAAATCACCTAAATAGAATTAAAAAGGTAATGAATACAAAATTATTGGTAATAATTGATTGATCGCCTAAAACATTATGTTTTAGTTATTTTATATTTTAGGGTTAAAGAACGGAATAAGAAGACGTAGCTCAACTTTAACAATTATTGCTGATGTACTTTGAAAATGAAGAAATATTTAAAAAGTGAAATTGTTAATTGTCTTGCTTCCCAACGAATCTAATAACAAATAGTATGCGATTACGTAGCTTCAAAATTGGAATAATGTATAATTATATTGGTAATAATCGCACACATATAATACATTTATCATCATCATCCTGATAATTTCACATCCCAGTTTTTTAATATATTTATTTACCTATTATATAGCAAATATAAGTCGATTCCTTCTTCCTATATATTATTTTTATCAGTAGAAAAAAATCTCATGCTAGATTTACATTACTCCGAAAAATGAATCCATTTACCTAATCATGACAATATTTTTTCTTTCAAATTTGACTTACGGTACTATCCAAAATTGATCCATAATCTTCTTAAAATAGATAATAATAATAATAATAGCTAATTAATTTAGATCAATTTGATTTGCCCAATTATGGGATAAATTCATACAAATTGAATATTTAATTTATGAAATAGTTTATTCTTATTGTAT
Organism: Solanum stenotomum; assembly: GCF_019186545.1. NCBI lineage: Eukaryota > Viridiplantae > Streptophyta > Magnoliopsida > Solanales > Solanaceae > Solanum > Solanum stenotomum. The sequence continues at coordinate 76,616 of NW_026032120.1, forward strand.
TATTTTTGTATTTAGGTAATAAGTCACCATATCCTTGATATTTATGGGTATTTGTAGGGGTGTGCACTATTCGGATTAAACCGAATAACCAAACCAAATCAAACCGAATTTTTATTTGGATTGGTTTTTTGGTTTTTCGGATTGGTTTTGAATTAATAAATTACTTTGTTTGGTTTTTTGGTTTGGTTTTGAATTTTAAAAATAAAAACCGAAAACCCAAAAAAACTGAATTATATATATATATATATATATATAGGCTTAGAATTAAGTTGGAGTTAACCATTTTTGTCCCTTTTTGGTTATTGCCTTTCATGATGATTACGTTTATATTTTATGTTTGAATTACATCTATAATAGGTATACTTAGAAGTATTGTGTTTTAAGTTTTACTTATGATTTATATTAGAAAGGATATTTAAGGGATTAAATATTATTACTTTGGTTATATATGTTATTAATTATTGACATAACCGAATAACCAAACCGAAAAAAGCCGAACCGAATAGAGGAAAACCAAACCAAACCAAACCAAATTTATTTTGGATCGGATTGGGTTACACTTTTACAAAACCGAAAATCCAAACCGAAAAACCGAATGCACACCCCTAGGTATTTGGACAATATGATTGACAATTTAAAATATAAAAGATTCGTTATAATTGATGATTATAAAAGAAAATGTAAATTAAGTTGTGCGACCTAATGTTATTATCATATATTTTACAGAAATTAATATGAATTTGAGAAAACATCGATATTGATTGAAAGTATAATCTTGTTGAATAATTGGGTGTTCATGGTTTGGTTTGGGTCGGTTATTGGTCAAAACCAAAACCAAACCAACTTAATCGGTTTTAAAATTATCAAAATCAAATCAAATCAAATATAATATACATTTATCGGTTTGGTTGTTTTCGGTTTTGATTTGGTCTGGTTCGGTTATTAACCATACATAAAAATAAAAGAAACACTTCATTCAAAACGTGAAAAAAGTAACAACAATCCATTCAAACGAAAAAATAGTTAGAATGACTGGCATTACAGAACTTTGGATCATTGAATTTACTGAATAACACTTCAAAATTCACTATTTTGGCATAGAAGGAAGAGACAATGACATTTTCAGTCCCACGCTGAATTTTCATAGACACTCATATACATGAAACCAATAAGAAAAATGTTCTCACCTTGGACATTTTTTCTTTCATAAGTAAATTATAAATAAATTTTGATGAAATATATGTAAAATCTTTAAAATTGTTTATGAATATAATATATTATGTATGTATAGTAATAAAATATATGTATATAACTTGTTGGTTCGATTATTTCTTCGATTTTTTTCAAACAAAATCATAACCAAACCAATGACTATTGGTTCTTAACAATCTAAAATCAAACCAAACCAAAACCCAAATTAAATCGGTTTATTTAATCGGTTTGATTTGATTTTTTGGTTTGGATCGGTTTTTATCCAAACCATGAACACCCTAGGCATGTGTCTATGACATTATATTTAAGAATATTTCATCGATTAAAATGTTTATTGACCAATTTTAAGTTGAAAATATGTTATTGACCAGTTTTAAGTTGAAAAAACTGTTTGACAGCTCAAAATTTCCTTATTAGGAAAAGCTTGATAAGGCAATATAATAAATATAATCAATGTCATAATTGATATCAAAATAATGGCTAATGAAGAAGAAGTACTAATTATACGTAGAATAAAATAAATAATATGATTAATATTATTATTGAGATATATTAATTATTTTACTAACATTTTAATCATTTGATTTTGATAATGTCACACCCCAAATCCGGATGTGATGGCACGTGTCCATTTCCCACCGGACACGTCAGCCTAACCCAACCACAACGATAGAGAAGTAGAAATACGAGAATAAAAGATAATAAATAAGCGGAAGACTTTAATTAAGACTCAACACTACCTAGAATTTGGTTGTCACATGTACAAACCTCTAAATACAGAATTCGAATAAAAATATACAAGCCTCAGAGTATAGTTCTCGAATAGAACAAAACTGAAAGTAAAGATAACTCAAGGGCACGTCTGGAATGAACCACTACCTCTCGAGTATGTCTCGAAGCTCAATCTGCTAAAGAAAATACTAAGCAGAATATGAGAGAGCTGTCAACCTACACAATTGTGTAGAAGCAAGGGTGAGTACCGAAAACCACAGGTACTCGCAAGTAACTCTAAACTAAGCAAAACTAGCAGCTACAA
>NW_026032120.1:79570-96182 GCF_019186545.1 Solanum stenotomum
AATCAACAAATAAAACTTATCCTCAATCCCCATTACTCCCCAACACAATTAGGAAAGTAGTCATGCGTAGTCTAAGAGTTTTACAAAGTTTGGAAGCCACTTGCCTTAAAACGAACTCCAAAAGTTACTTGACTTGAGCCTTTACTTTCCGAGTATAATCCGGATCACGATAATCTATTCAAACAATTATTCACAATCACAATTCGAGTCCAATGACACCAAAATCAAGAAATTTAGGGAAAAGAGGCAAAACGGTCCAAAAGTTTCAACCGGAAAACGATACCCAAATCTGGAAATTTTTGATTTAAAATGATCCTTAAAGTATTTGGAAGCTAATGGTGAAAACCAATTTGAAAACGGAGTTGAAATCAATTCACAAACTCAATTTGAAGGAAAATCCACGTTCTTGAAGAAGCCTAAAATATTCGGATCCGAAACCCCGACTCGAAAATGAAATATCTCTTGAAAAACATCTTACCCATGCTTAGATAAGTTCAAATATGAAATTTCATCAAAAACGGAGTTAAGATTGATCTTGAAATTTTCAATTTATCAAACTTTAACTTTACCGGGAAAGTCCAACTTGTACGCGGTTAATATGATGAAAATAATCAATGAATCAATAATTTTATGTTAAAATCAGTTTACCCATAACATAAGGATTGTAAATATACCTTTTTCATAAAAAAGGGAGTCCAAATCGATAAAACCCCAATTCTTTCCAAGAGATTTACGGATAGGAGAAAAAAGCAGATAAAGAAATTATGAGAAAATGTTGAATTGAAGATTGAATACTAACCCTCATATTAATTCAAGAAGAAACCCGTAAGAATCACTCCATTCCGATCTCTAGAACTCCCGATATGCTTAAAATACCAAATGAACACAGTCTGAGATTTTTATAACAGTACATGGCTGTTATGCACCAGAAAAACAACAATTAATCTTTCACTAAAAAGTCCATAATTTCCTCATACGATAGTGAAATGACCCGATTCTTTTTTGTAAATGTCTTAAATAATGATATGGACCTGCTCGTTCAATCGGAGCTCAATTTCATGCTCGTTGCCCAGTCAAATATCATTTCTACTCGATAAACAATTATTTCTTATTTGCGATAAAAGTCCAATCTTGGGTTAGCGAAAATGCACCAAAATTTGCAGATAAGTCCTATAATTCATGCTCAAAATTTCAGAACTTTCGGAATAATTTTTCGACCTTTAAAACTAATAATGAACCCTTTAGTTGCCACAATTTGCTGAAATAGTGTCAAAGCATCCAAGAAGCTTTAAAGCTCACCCAAAGCTCATTTGGCACTTCCCGAACACAAACCAAATATGCTACTAGCTTGAAAATGACATTTCGGACTCAATGAAATCGTCGGAATTTGAATTCGAGGTCTCCTTGACCCGGTATCCGATAAGGCGTCAAGAAACTAACTTTAGGCTCAAAACCTCGAAACGCACTCGGGGCCTCTAAAATTCAACCAAGACTCATTCTAGACTTAGAATCACCCTCTGAATCCAACGGTGCCCTCGGAATTCCATTTCGAGCACCGGAACCTCGTTTGTTGACCAAAGTCAACTCTTGATCAAAATTTCACAATTTTTGCAACTTAGGACCTCAAATCTTTGTTTTAACTCCAAATTCGACTCCTTAAATTCTCATAGACCCGTTTCGACATTCTAAAACTGCTGGAATTGACGGAAATCCGATTCGAGTCTCGAAACTCCAAATGACTCGAAATAGCACTTTTAACCAAACTTTAACTCTTAAAAACTCTACTTTCCAAAAACTCAACTTTTCATCAATTTTCCTTCAAACCAACTTCGAAAATACAACAATTAGGACTCAGGGCAACTATCGGGAGGGGTAAAACGGTCATTTTATGAAAATTTCCAAAAATGACCTTTAGGGTCATTACAGATAAATTGCTAATAACTAAGTATTTTCTTGTTTTCTAGCAGATGCATCCACCGAAATTTCCTTGTTACCTTCTTTGTATGACCATTTTTTTATTTTTTGAAAAATTGTTTTATTATTTGTTGATTCACTTTTATTTTTTGAAAAATTGTTTTAATATATTAAAAAGGAAACATGAATATAAAAAAATAAAAATTAAAAGAAAACAAAATAACAACGTATTATTGGTTATAAATTTTCAAATTTTACTTCTAAACATATCACTGACATATTCAAATTCAAATTAAGTAATAAGTGATAAAACATAAATATGAGTGTCCGAAATATTTGCAATTCTTTTTTTTTTTTTTCCTTTCACAAAACATAATTGATAACTAGCACTTTCTTTTCCATATTATATTGTTCTTAGTTACTTGTCAGATTAAGAAAAAAATTGATTGAAAATCATATTTAAAGTGAATAATTAACATTAGACTATTTGCATGCCTAAATTAAAAGAGGATACTTACTATACTAGTTTATTTCAAAAGGAAATGATTTAATTACCACAATCTTGACCCAATTATATCTACATGATCTTTTATGGAAAAGAAATAAATATGAAAATTCTATTCTAGCTATCAGAAGCACTCGACATATGAATACAAAATATATGTACATGTGAAGATGAATTCCTTGAAAGCATTAACAGTGATTTTCATGTTTTTTTTTTCTCTGGTAACTTTTTCGTCGGGAGATTTGATAGTAGATGTTTGTCGAACGTCTAGTAACTTCAAAGTTTGCGTCAACGCTCTTAGAGCAGACCCTAAGAGCCCTTTTGCTGATAAAAAAAGTTTGGTACGTATTCTACTTCAACAATGTTTAGCAAAGACAAAAAGTATTTACAATGAAGTCGCAAATCTACTAGAGCAAGCAAAAGAACATGTTCTCATACAATGCCTTCAAATTTGTAAGGAAAATTATGATCTTGCGATAGACGATGCTACAACAGCAATTAAAGATTTTGATGCAAATGACTTTTTTGGGGCAAAAATTTCTGCTTCTGCTGTCATAACTGGTCCAGATACTTGTGAAGAATCATTTACTGAACCACCTATTAGAACATCCCCTATAAAATCAAAAAGTGAAGATTTGATGAATTTTGTTGATTTAACCTTGAGTTTGGTAAATCAATTCAGCAATTAATTTGGAATTGACATTCTAATTTAAATTTGTAGGACGATATTATGACTACATAATGGTATGCTAAAGTTTACTTTATGAGTTGTTTGTTGATTTAACATTGAGTTTGGTAAATCAATTTAAAAATCTGTAATTTGCATTCTCGTTTAGCAACAAAAAATAAGTAAAGAAAAATTAGTACTAGTCTCATTTGCTGGAGCATTGGAGTTTTTGGGTTCATTCGCGTTCCAATTTTAGATACATGCAAATCACACTAAATACACACTGAATACATATATTTGTATGTATTTGGAGTGATTTATATGTATCTGGGATACCAGATACATGAAAGAGTGGCGAGTGAGATGGGAGAGAGGCGAGGGAGGTGAACGAGATACTCTATGTATCTAGATACATGCGAATTCACTTAGATACAATGTATAACAAATTACATCTAATTTGACTCCATATATCCAAAACACATTTATCTGGAGACAGGAAGTATCAGGAGGCACCGAAATCTTGTAAAATACGTAATATTACAAATTAGAGTATATCTAAGTAATTAACTCCAAAACTATTAAGATTTATGTAAATTTCACTAATTTATTTTGTTCCCCAATTTCAGATTAATTCAAGTTTCAAAGAACCCAAAATATCTAATAATCCATTCAGCCCTTACTTTAAAACCCAAAAATCAGCCAAATAATTGGCCCAAATCCACGGCCCATTCATTTATTTTGGTCCTTTTATATTTACCTCAGTTTTCGTTTCTGCTATATTTGCTCGAAAGTTTCTGCTTGCATTTAAGCCTTACTTATTGGGCTTTCTAAGTGACTCTCATTCAGACATAAATGCATAAAAATGAACACTCGTTAGTCATTCTAACAAGATTATTTTGTGTCCGGCACATTTCGACACAATAAGTTTCTGTAACTATGTTCTTTTTTATGACTTAATGTTCAGTCGATAATTAGTTGGACAATGGCAGCAATAAATTACTTGAAAACGAAATTTAAAATTAGATTACCGGATAACAAGTAGGTTCATAGTAGTACTATTTTTGTAATCAGATAACTAATTTGTATTGTAGGAATGCAATACAAATTAATGTTACCTTCTTTCTATGACCATTTCTTATTTTCGTTCTTTTTAGACTGCAAAATTGAATTTTAAAGTTGGGTTGACTTTTATATTTTGAAAAATTGTTTTAATATATATACGTGTCCGAAATATTGGCAATTCTATTTTTTTCCTTTTCCCAAAACATAATTGATAATGCACTTTCTTTTCCATATTACATTTAGTTACTTGTCAGATTAAGAAAAAAATTTGATTGAATTAACATTAGCCTATTTGCATGCCTAAATTAAAAGAGGATACTTACTAATACTAGTTTATTTCGAAAGGAAATGATATAATTACCACAATTTTGATCTAATAATATCTAAATGATCTTTTATGTAAAAGAAATAAATATGAATATTGTATTCTAGCTATAAAAACAGCTCCCATATGACTCAAAAAATATATGCACAAGTGAATATGAATTCCTTGAAAGCATTAATAGTGGTTTACATGCTTTTTCTTTCTCTTGTAACTTATTCGTCGGGAGATTTGATAGATGATGTTTGTCAAACGTCTAGATACTTCAAAGTTTTCATCGACGCTCTTACCCTAAGAGCTCTTCTGCTGATAAAAAAAGTTTAGTACGTATTCTACTTCAACAATGTTTAACAAAGACAAAAAGTATCTACAATGAAGTCGTAAGTCTACTAGAGCAAGCAAAAGAGCATGTTCTCATACAATGCCTTCAAATTTGTAAGGAAAATTATGATATTTCGATAGATAGTGTTGAAACAACAATTAAAGATTTTGATGCAAATGAGTTTCCTGGGGCAAGAAGTTCGGCTGCTGGTGTTGCGAGTGCTTCAGACACTTGTGAAGAAACATTTAATGAACCACCCGTCAGAATATCTCCAATAAAATTAAAAGATGATGATTTAATGAATTTTATTGATTTAACTGTGAGTTTGATGAGCCAATTCTCATTTAACTTATAAGATGTCATTATGAATTTTTGATTTTTTTTGTTTGGTCAGCAAAAGAGTTAATATATTAATAATAATTAAGGAGGGTAATGTATAGGTGCATCCATCGCAGTGGTATGCCCGTTTCCGTTAAGTTGGGTCACATCCCGACCCTGGAAATAGTTTGTAATATTGTTCGTTAACCTAGTGGACATAGTTCCTAAAATGTCTGCTTCCACCTGCTTTTGGGCATACACTGGAGGAACTAGCAAAATGTTTGGTTCATCAAAAACTGCAACCTTCGTCCCCTACTTTGCCAAGATGTTTGTTGCTCTATTTTGCTCCCAAAACACGTGGGTCATCTTGGTGATTTCCATTTTCCGCATTAAGTACCTGTATTCAACAACAATGTTATCATATATTGTGTTATAGTTATCGTTTGTAAGCAATTGTATAGTCTCAACAGAGTCAGAGTTTATTTCAAGCGGGGTGAGCCTTTGATTAATGACTATTTGGAGTCCTCGCCGCATTGCTAGCAACTCAGCACTAGTAGTGTTGGTATGAGGAGTATGCTCTGTAAAACCAATGATCCAGTGCCCCAGGTGGTTCCTAATCAATCCTCATATACCCCATGGGCCAGGGATGTGTTTCACAGAGGCATCCACATTCAACTTGTATGATCCTGGGTCAGGGGGTTCCCATTTGACTATCATGATTTTCTTTCTTGCCTTTGTATTGCCTTGCTTGCCAATGAGTAAATTGTACTCGTTGGTCTGTGAAATGGTTTGATGGCTACTGATGGAATTCTTTTGGTCATTAAAAGTATTATTATTCCCGATGATCCAAATGTTCCATAGGCAGAAAGGTATAAGAGTATTCCAATCTAACCATTGGTTGAACTGTTTCTCTCTCAGCTTGTTCCATTCATCAATCCAGCTAGTCTCATTTATGATGTTAGTGATTGGTGATCCTTGATTGCTACTTCTCGCTTGGATTGAGTTCCATAAATTGAGTGATGTTTGGCAATAAAAGAAGATGTGGTTAGAGTCTTCCCGTGAGTGATCACAATAGTGACATTTTGGATTAACATTCATTTCTTTTTGCTGGAGGGAATGGTTTGTGGGGAGCCTACGATGGTACAAGAACCAGAGGAAAGTCTTGATTCTATTTGGTGCGTTTGCATTCCAGATCCATTTCAACTTCTCATTGGGCTTACGAAGGTGCTTGGAGGTTTCCTCTTTGATATGATTGTACGCCGAGCTAGTTGAGAATAGTCCATTATTCTTCAGTCCCCAGACCAACTTGTCCTCCTTAGTGCTTTCTTGTTGGAAGAGATGGTTCTTGATCATAGTCTTGATATTTCCAGGTAGTTCAAAGGAGATCTTATCGAAGTCCCAATTCCCTTGATGGTAGATTTCAGAGACCTTTATATTTTCTTCTCCATAGGCCATTGGGCCTTGGATGACGCTGCGCAGTGTTATGGTGCGGGAGCCAGTTATCACTCAAGAAATTCACTTTGTTTCCCTTATGCACTATCCACTTGGTTGCCTTGGCCATGTCTATTCATTCATTTTGGATATTTTTCCATGTTCTAGAGACAATTATTGAGTTGGAGCTTGTATTTAGTTTATAATATTTACTCATTAAAACTTTGCTCCAAAGTCTATTTGGGTTCTGGGTTACCCTCCATACTAGGCTTGAGAGAATAACCCTATTTTTTTTATCTCACTTTGCTGAATACCTAGGCCTCCCATGATTTTCCTGTTAGTTATGGTGTTCCAATTAAAGAGATACAGTTTCCTCTTCTCATCTGTTGTCCCCCAGATGAAGTCTCTCTGAACTTTGTTCATTGAGTCAGTGATCTTTCTTGGAATCTTTATATATTGCATCACATGAGAAAAAATACTGCTCAGGGAGGCCTTAACAAGTACAACTCTACCAGTCATATTGAGGAATTTGGTCTTCCAGCCAACCATTATTTTCCTCATATTATCAATTATGTACTGGAAGTCAACATTCATGGGCTTCTGGTGAAAGATTGGAAAACCAAGGTATTTCCCAGAGCTCTGAGGTTTCCATATTCTTCTGGAGCACATGGTTCTGATATGGGTGGTGGAGTTCTTGGAGTGGATGATTTTGGTCTTAGAAAGGTTCACCTATTGGCCAGAATTGGTGCAGTAGTCATTGAGGATCATGGAGATGGTATTACAGTTGCTATTATCAGCTCTACCAAACAAGAAAAGGTCATCATAAAAAAAGGTGGAAGATTTTGGGCCCACCTGTGGTGATTGTTATGGGTGTCCATTGCTTTTGTGCTATAGCCCTTTCAATATCTCTGGAGAGCCTCTCTATACATAGGATGAAGAGGTAGGGAGACATGGGGTCACCTTGTCTAATACCCCTTGAGGGCTTAAAGAAAGGAGTTCTCTTTCCATTGACAAGGATGACAACTGAGCTTGTAGTAATGCAAGACAAGATGAGTTTGGAGAGTCTATGAGGAAAGTTGAAGTAATTCAGTGTTTCCCTGATGTAGGACCATTCCAATCTATCAAAGGTCTTTTCTAGGTCAATCTTAAGAATCATATTGGACTTTAAGCCTTTTATCTTCCCAAAATAGATGTATTCTTGCACAATGATGACATTGTCTAAAGCTTTACTGTTTGAAAGGAAGCTAGCCTGACTAGGCCTAATGATGAAAGGGAGAATGAGTTTCATTATATTCACAATAATTTTTGTGACAAATTTGTAACTGGTATTGCACATGCCAATGGGCCTGTAGCTTTTAAGAGTAGGGGAGTTAGGGCATTTTGGAATGATGCACAAGAGGGTGGTGTTATTTTGGTCAGGCATGTGGGACTGATCAAAGGCCATTTTGCAGAAAGTTGTGGTCTTGCTACCAACAATGTTCCAGTACTTTTGGTAGAACATGTGGTGCAGACCATCAGAGCCTGGAGCTTTGAGGGGATGGAAGGACTTGAGGGCATTGATGATCTCACTATCTCTAATGGGGAGTCCATGTTGTTGGACACTTCTTCAGAGATGAAGTGATCCTGGGCCCCAGCATTGGGTTTATTTATGTTAGAGTGATGGTGGTTAGCGGTGTAAAGGATTTTGAAAAAGCTGAAAATATGATTCATGAGTTGGTTTTTGGTCCTCTATTAGGTTCCCAGAATCATCCTTTATGGAGGTAATGCGATTTCTTCTCTTTCTATTGATTGTGGAAGAAGCTAGTATTTACATCACAATCACTAAGCCAGTTTATCCTAGACTTGGTTTTCCAGCAACTACGAGTTGGTCATAGTCTTTGAGGAGACTAGACTCTAATTCCTGAAGGAAGGTACTATTGTGGTAGCTGGGGAATCTTTGGATCCCATCTAGTTTTGCCAGAATCTTTCTAATATTTCTGAAAATGTTCCCAAAGGTAGAGGCATTCCAAGTGGTGGCCTCTTTTGGGAAACGGTTTATTGCCCCATTGAGGGTATCTTGGTTGCCAAAACAAAGTTGACAAGAGGTTGGAAGGATGGGTGCCCACACCACATGGGTTCTATTCTGAATGGTTTCACACTATACTTTGTATTGTTGTTATCAAGCTTAATGAGCATAGGACAATGGTCAGACTTGGTTCTAGGGAGGTGAGTTATTACAGAGTTGGCGAAAAGCTTTATCCAAGAGTCATTTAAAACACACCTATCCAGCCTTTCAAAGATAAGGTTGTTATGTTCCTATATCTTTTGTTATTTCAAGTATATATGCAACCTTTATATCCTAAGTCTATCATTTTACATTCATTCAAGCAACTCTAGAAAAGGCTTGTTCTAGAGTGATTAATACTATTTCCTCCTAATTTATCATTGGCATGGAGGACTTCATTGAAGTCTCCACCTATGAGTCACTCTCAGTGATGGTTTTTGAAAGATTACCCAGCTCTTTCCAAAGGTTAGTTCTAGTGTTAAAGTCAGGACTAGCATAGATAGCAGGGAAAAACCAAGATGGGGAATTAGGGAGTACCTTGATGGTGACATGGATTCCTTGGGGGGTTATTGACAGGTTCTTAAGCTTCAGGGTGTCTTCATTCCACATTATCACTATCCCTCCAGAAAGGCCATTAGCAGTAGATTGGATTTGAGAGTCAAATTTGAGCTCTTTTGTAAGGCTTTAGTGCTCAGTCATTTTTGTTTCCAGTAGAACGAGCAATGTGGGCTTGTGAATGTTCATCATTGCTCCACATTGTTGCCTAAAGCTCGCATTATTCGCTCCCCTCGTGTTCCATATGATAAAGTCCATCATTAAGTTGAGGGATGTTTCTTGCTCCCTTTCTTTTCATCTCTTGTGGGCAGTAGACTACTATTGTCATGCTGATGGGCTCCTCGAACTCAGAGTTGCCACTTAATTTTTTAGTAAAAATCAAGAAAAAACTTGAGATTTTCAAAAGACTTAAACAAATAAAAATTGATTGAAATAAAAAGGGTTCTAGTTCGATGTACATTCCGAGAAGGTGTTAAACCCTCAAAATGTCCGCTAACTTGCGGTTGACCAGCGATTTGACTAAAATGACTTTATCTAAAATAAATTTTATAATTTTAACTAAGTCAAAAGAAATTCATTTTTTAAGGGGAACAATTGAAGGGAAATCTTCTAAGGGAGTAATTCAAGATTTGGAAGACAAATTAATGATATAAGACTAAGTAATAAATATAATATTTTGATTTAAATATAAAAGGGAGAAATGACTATCCTTAGAAAAATAATTAAGTCAAACCAAGATAAAATAATTTGCTAGTCAACACAATAACAAATAAATAAAGAGGAAGATGGGGAGAAATATGCACATGTCCTAATACTAATGTCAGGCCCAAAATGATGGGTTTTTGGCCTATTTTCACCAAAATAGCTGTTGTAAATTGTTTAAGGCTTTTGGGCTTGTTTGCCTTGGAAAGTCTGTGTATACATTCTAGGTATACCATTGTATACGGTACGTTTTTCGACTCATTTTCATGTATATTGGGTTGTATACCGAATGTATGCAACCCACTTCAAATTTTCAGCACCTGTATCGTCACTTCAGACCTGTATGTCATTGTTCTTTCCGTGTATACTTGTGTATACAATCGTATACATTATGTATATTGCCCTCTTTTGGGACCTGAAAATTCAGTTTCCAGCTCCCTGCATTTCACATTCTTCACTGTACGCCCGATAAACCGGCTGGCTCGATGACGAAAAGATAGTTGAGCCTTTATGGCTCGATTCAGGAACGCAAAGGAAAGAAACCCATCATAAACTCAGAGGGGTTCATACAACAAAACAAAAGAGGCAAGAATTAGCATTCAGATCAAATAGAACAAATGAAACACAACTTGAAATAAGGCTATTTAAAAGACTCAAAACCAAGATGCAACCAAACTCCACTAGTAGACTAAAATAGCAAATGAATCTTAAGGAAGACAAAAGCAAACTAACTTAACAAATGACAAGACTTAACAAACTAAATCTCAACACCTAAAAATAACAAGAATTTATGCTTGAACAAATAAAATTGGGGGTTATTCAAGAAGACAACAAGAGTAGGTTATATTATAGGGAATATATAGCCAACAAACAACAGTGAACCCAAAAAGATGAGAAAGAGAGCATGCTACGCCATTGCTAAATAATATGCTTCATGCAGTAATTTAAACTAACTCTATTAATAGAGTCTAGTGATGCTATTTGATCATGTCTAAGACAAAATGTTAAAGGCAAAAAGTTCAAAGATTAGCAGTAGACCAGATGACTTCAAATGAAGGAAAAGACTATCGCTATATTCAAACAACTAAACCTGACAACACTATTACTCAACTTAACATGTTTATAATCACAAATAGGTACAAACAAACACAATATTTATAGAGGCTGACAATTGTTGATCAATAACACCAGATAATTAACTAAACCAAATAAATCAGTTATGTTTATAATGGATATGTTAAGATTTCATAACAAAGGGATGGATGACTTTCGGAAAAAATAAAAATGACCTTGGCTAGACGGACATATTACAATAGCATGAGATATCAACATGGTATCACGAGTTAAATCAAACAAAACATGGACAACAATCAGACCATATGAAACCAAAGACAAGTCATCAAAATGGCAACTACCTTCATATTGTATTAAGTCAAAGTAAAAACAAACAGTGGGGAAACCAAGTGACATAACTCATGTTGTCCAGATCTTAACCAAAATGCTAAACCATTAAGAGCAAAACCAATCAAATTACTGTACAAGTAAAACAATGGATCAATGAATCAGCCAACACCATAAAATACTAGGTAAAAACTTCACTAACATTCGACCCCCATTTGTTGTCATGATCAGAAGGAAGCAAAACGACAGAAAATTATACTAACACGAAGAGCTGAATGCACTTATAACATAACTTACAGCCATCATTAAGCATTAAACACATAAGAATCTCATCTTGAAGACGGAAAAGAGACAAGCATCATAAAATAGAAATTATTTTACCTTTTCGAGGGCAGCGAGCTGGGATTGGACGAGTAGAGGATCAACGATTTCACCACCACTAAAATGCAACTCCGCGAGCGTTGATGAACAGAGCAAAAATCAAACGAGACCCGAAATTTGGTTCAAACTTTCTATTATTTCAAAAGCCTATTTCTTGAATGTTTATATATGAATAGGTATAGCTAACGTTTCACTGTGCTTTTCTCAAATTCGAACTAATTCTTCCCAATATTTTCTCTCAATTTTAATCAGTGAATAATAAGCAACTCAGAGGCGTATCCAGGAGGGGGTCACCGGGTTCACGTGAACCCATGCTCCCCTCCTGAAATCATATATAGTAGTGTTATATTTTTTTAAAATATTTAAATATAGATATGTGAACCCACACTTGAAGTATTATACCGTGCAATTATGTTGGGTGCACCTCTCTAAGTGAGGTTAGAAATTTGAATCTTTTAGTTATCTTGTTTTATTTTCCTTTTTAAAATTGGGTAATATCTCTCTAAGTGGTTTGGATAGGTAAAAATAACTTTGGACCTATAATTTTAAAATTTTAATTATTTTTAGTGATAAGAACCTAAATGTTAAATCAATCAAATTTATATCTTAGATCCACCTTTTTGTAATAGTGCACCCATCATCTCAAAATCCTGGATACGCCTCTGAAGCAACTATATATAGAAGGTAAATTAGGGTTCATGATTTGGAAAGAAAAAGGTAAAAAAAAAAAATAGGAACCAATGCCCATGAATTTGAATTCCAAATTCTTTCACCACTAAAGGAAAACATACTTTTTCTGAAGTTTCGCCACATTCTGAAAGAGGAAAGGGGAGATGAACGCTCTTGATTGATTCGATCGTTCTTAAGCATCGGTGTGGAGCGATCTCACCCTATAAGGGTGCTTTCGCGTGCTGCTGCGATAGTACGGATTGAAAGGGATGTGAAGAAGAAGACATTGAAAGTCACAGTGTACTAGTACGCGTCTTGCTCACGCCGTGAACTCGACGTGTGTTGCTGCTTTCCGTGAACTCGCCTTTGCGTGAGGGGGATGAAGCGCGTACATGAGGCGGGTGGAGTCGCATGGGTTTTCTTCCTTCACGCCATTGGAAACGACATTGGGATATTACCGTTTGACCGCTGCCTCTGTTTTGTTGTCGTAGTGCTGCTGCTTAGCGTTGAAATTAGAAGGGAAAATGGGTTGGGTCGGGTCCCTGGATTGAGTCGAGATGGTGGGTTGTTGGATGCTGCTGCTGAAGGGAGTATAATGGGTTGAGAATTGGATATGGGCCGCTGGAAATTAAAGAAACGGGCCCAAAGTTTTAGTTTTTTTATATGGCCAAGGGAATTGCTATTTTAGCCAAATTGAATTATAATTGGCCAATTGAGATTACGAACTTAACCAAATTGAACTCATTTGCAAATTTGGCTAAACATAAATAAGATGAATTAATATAATTTATTTATGAGCTTTTCATCTGAACAAAATAAAATAATTAATTCAACTACAAACCAATTGATTTTTAAAATTAATCATAATCTAAACTAAACTAATTTTAAGATAATATTTAAAATAAAATCTTTTTGAGATGATTTTCAAATATTTATGAAACATACCGATTATATCTATAAAACTATATGAAATATATTTACTATTTATAAATTATGAAAATCGACCAAGATCACTTAAAATGACTTTGAAAAGTATTTGAATTTTATAAAACTAATTATTCTAAATCGTTTGGAAATTAAGAAACTCGTGAATTAATTTCTATTGGGGAGGATCAAAATTGGGTGTCAACATTCATTCCAGATTATCACTATCCCTCCGGAAAGGCCATTAGTAGTAGATTGGATTTGAGAGTCAAACTTGAGCTCTTCTGTGAGGCTTTGGTGCTCAGTCATTTTTTGTTTCCAGTAGAACGAGCAATGCGGGCTTGTGAATGTTCACCATTGCTCCACACTGTCGCCTAAAGCTCGCATTATTCTCTCCCCTCGCGTTCTATATGATTAAGTTCATCATTAAGTTGAGTGGTGTTGCTTGCTCCTGCAAGCCCTTCCCTTTCTCTTTCTCCGCTCGAAATCTCGGTTTGGGTATTCCAATGGGGTTTAGTACCACTGCTGCAGGACTGAGTTCCTTCTCGTTCCTCAGGTTCAAAGTGCATCTTTTCATCTCATGTAGGCAGTAGACTACTATTGTCGTGCTGATGGGCTCCTTGAACTCCTTGAAGAAAGGTGTCTCCAAGATGCACATCTCTATACTTTGTTCCCCAAGACTTGTCAAAATGTCATCTAGTTCCTGATTGTTATTTTCTTATCTGCTCTAGGATTTATGTTTCCTTTCCTCTTGAGTTATTGTTCTCCCCTTCCTTTTGTGGTATTTGCGAGTACAGAGTGTTCAGGACTTCCTGGGGTATCTTGGGTATGAAAAAAATCTTTTAAGTCCTGTTCAGGTATGGGAGAGTGGGAAAGAAATTGAGGGTCTGAAAAGTGTTGTTTATCAGTGCATTAAGCTCCTCCATTGTGGTGGTGTTCAAATTCTTCCACGTCTTAGTTTGTCTCAGTGCCTGCATCCATATTTGTTGGCCCAGCTCTGCTATCCCTTGATCGACCCCCTCCTTGATGATTTGGGCTAGGTATGCAGGATCTTGGAGGATTAAAGTCACTGATTGTCCTGCTATAATGACTTGGAAGGTCAGTTGTTTTTCCTACAGCGCTAGTTCTAGCCAAAAGGTCGGGGTGTGACCTGGCGACATCAGCGCTGTCGTGAAGATCAGTGGGTTATTTTGTGAGTTCGGTGGTGGCGTTTTTTGGGATGCTATTTTTTCTATAGATGGTATCTGAGTGTTCCTTTTCAGTGGTGTTGGAGGGTATATCAATATCCATCTTATTGGTGTTAATTTGGTGGATGTTTGATGCGACCTCCATAGTATTGTCACTGTTAGGAGGGTGATGATTACCCTTAGCCTGGGCTGCTGCGGCGATTTGGATCGTCGAAGCATTAGGGAAGGTAAGGGGGTGGTTAGGCATTAAACCCTGGGCCCCAAGGTTTTCTTTGTGATTTAGATCCGCGTGATTACTGACTGAGAGACCATTATCCCTCTTGGGATTTTGTCTCTCTTTATTGATGGTTGTAAAAAGCTGATGTTTAACATTATTTGTGCTTTTTACAGTTGTGATGTTGGCATTAGTATTTAGAGTTGTGGGCCCCTTCTCCAAAAAGATATTTTTTTTCATTATTCCTGTTAATAGTTTTTTCCGCTGTCCCCAGGTGGTTGGATGGGGGCGCCGGTGTACCGGAACTTACCTGCGTAAAGGTCGTAAGCCCTTACCTGCCTTTGTTGTTGTCCTACTGAATCTTTGGATGTGCCTGCATTTTCTTTTTGCACTGCATTGTTCCTTCTCCTAGGGAAAGACACCACTTCCCAGATGTCTGCATGTTCCATTTCTTTAAGAGGTGGTGAGTAGAGGGGATTTTCTATTTGCTTAATGTTTTTAGAGCACTTACCTATAGTATGGACTATTCTTCCGCAGCCGGTACATATTATTCCTTCCCCTTCATTGATTACTTTTTGTTTGTGGTTCCCGATTACCACTTTTGTTTTGACTGGAACTTCAATTGGAACTTGGATACAAATCCTTACATATCGCCCCCTTAGTGTTGTTGATGTGCAGGTGTCAATTTTAAGCAAACCCCCAGTTTTTGCCCAATCTTTTCTAGTATGTTTATATCATAGAATTCTGTTGGTAACTGGGGCAGTCTGGCCCATATGGATGTGTGGGTTAGAGAGGATTGTTAAGGGATGAAGTTTGGCTCCCACCTATTAACAGATAGGAAATTCTCGGCGACAAACCAAGAGCCTTCGCGAAGGATTTTGTGCATATTTTGCATTTTACTGATTTTCACAGTGTAGTAGTCCCACCCTAGATCTATTAGTGTTAGCGGCTCCGACAGTTTCCAGGTGTCTGTTAACTTATTCTTCAGGTAGGCATGAGTTAGCCATTTCCCAAAGACGTTGACAATGACGAATAAATACCATGGTTGATACAATCTACTTTTATCCTCTTCAGTTAGGATGATTGCATCATTTTGATCTTCAATCATTTTTTCCAATTCCATTTGCTATTTAGGAATTCCATAGATCAGGTTTAGGACGTTTTCTTTGTCGATCAGTACTTCTTTGAAGGTCTGAAGTCTTTGGTTTTCTTCAGCCATGGGGGTAGCTGAATCTGGTGGTTCCGTGTATCGTGCAATAGGTTTGGTCATCTAGTTATTTTTTAGTCATGGGAGCAGAGAATTGATTTGCTTTGAAGTGTTCCTACATGAATTTTGTATTTATGCTAAGGTTTAGTTTGTGAGTTGTTTGGCTCCCCCCCGCCCACTTCCCGGCCGCTTCCCTTTTTTTTTGTTACCATCATTTTCATTCGTTATGCTAATTATTATCTTCTTATTTTTATAGGGAAATACACATAGTTTATTGATATATACTATGGGTGTTTTTGGTACGAAGGAAAATGTTTTTCATGGAAAATATTTTCCTAGAAAATGTTTTCTTGGAAAACAAGTGTATTTCTAACTTATTTTTTCATGTTTGGTTGGAGAGTAGAAAATATTTTTTAATGTTTGGTTGTTGAATGAAAAATAGTTTTCAGAAAATATCTTTTTTTTTTTTGCTTGAGACTAAAACAATACTCTTTAGGAAACTAATTTATGATCCGAAATTCCACCCCGATAATTAATCTAGGACCCGATCCCGACATCCAAACTTGGACAAGACCCCGATGACCGTTCTGAGATCTGACCCAGGAAAAATTTGTTTTTTTTTTTTGTAAAAAAGATTGACGAGGGTGTTCTGGGGGGTGGGGAGGGGGTAGGGATGGGGGTGAGGTGGCGTAAAAAATGAAATTTTTTAAATTTGAAATATTTCCCAACAAAAAAATATTTTTTTTTTGGCGGAAATGGCCTGTGGAGGGGAAGGGGGGGGGGGGGG
>NW_026032120.1:96268-146157 GCF_019186545.1 Solanum stenotomum
GGGGTGGGGTGACGTAAAAAATGAAAAAATTTAAAATTTGAAATATTTCTCAAAAATATTGTTTTCTTAGAAAAAAAATTTGACGGGAATGGCCTGGGTTAAAGGGCTAGCAGGGATGGGTAGGGGCAGTAGGGGTTGGGTGAGGTAAAATTGTTTGATTGTGTGGGGGGGGGGGGTTAGGGGTAGGAATGAAAATATATTTGAAAATTTGAATTTTTTTTTAATAGGGAGGGTCGGGTATGGGGTATGGAAAGGGTAAGGCAAAAAAATTAAAGGATGACGTAGAGTTTTAGAAAATGTTTTCCTTAGTTTTGGAAGGAAAGTCATTTTCCTTAAATTTGAGGAAAATGAGTTGATTCAAAAACATTTTCCAAACATTTTAAGCCAACCAAACATAAAAAAATTGGAAAACATTTTCCTCCGTACCAAACACACCCTCTATCTATGTTCCTGATTAATTTCCAAAAGAAGATTTATATTGTTTTAACTGAAAATTAAATTAGAGTTTTCTTTTATATTATTTACACAATCAACTTCGGAAAATATTTAATTAAAACACAATCTTTTAAGATAATTTCTTTTCAAATATTTGTAAAAAAATAACTTTAAAATAACTTGATTTTTAAAAAAAATTATAAAGCTAATTATTTGAAATTGAAGAAGCTCACAATTAATTAACATTGTTGAGGACCAAAATTGGGTGTCAATAATTAGTACTTTTATTTCAAAAATAACTAGTCGATATCAAAAGAATTATTTTATCTTATTAAAATTAAGAAATTGTGAAAGCATGATTTATTTTGTATAAAAATTTATAAATCTCAGTGTTAAGAGCTAGTTAAATTTTATCTCTATTCTTTTCAAAATTACAAAAATTCCTTAAAATTAAAGGATTTTGAATACACATGTGCATACATAAGTCGCGATACATTGCTATTCAGGAAATTTGTGGATATATATCGCTCACGGATGTATCCGAGAGGGATGTTAATGGAAAGTAGGGGTGACAATTGTGCAGGTTGGGTTAAATTTTGGTGGATCAAAATGTGTCAAGATAATAAACGGGTCAAGACCCAACCCAACCCAAATTTGTTTGGGCCAAAACAGGTTTTGTCAAAACGGGTTAGTAACGGGTCATAACCCAACCCGCCCAAATTTTTACTAAGTTTTAATACCTTTATTTGTTATTTTATAAGTTTTTAGTACCTTATAAAATTATTTTTTTCTTTATTATATCTATATATAAAATATAAAATAAAAAAATAATAAAAAAAAATTTTGACAAGATTTTTCAAAAATCAATTTAGATTACATATCAACCCATTAAAAATTAGGTTGAGATGGATTGAACTAACAAATGAACGGGTAAATAACCAACCCGAAGCTAGATGAATTGGATCCGATTGGGCTTGATTTTGCCACCACTAATAGAAAGCATGATTTATTTTGTTCCCCAATTTCAAAAGTTTCAAAGAAGCATGTCCGTTGAATTCTTTTCTTTCTAATCCATTCAGCCAAATAATTGGCCCAAGGCACAACGCATTTCAGTTTAAGTGTTACTTTTCTGGAAAGCGTGGTTCCTTTTGCTATTAAATTGTGTTTCAAATGGCTTATGTCCGCCTAAAATGACGAAAGTTTCTTCTTGTATTTAAGCCTTACTTGTTTTCCATTCCAAGTGTCTTAATAATTGGTTGTTTAAGCCCATATGACTCTATTGTGTTTTGAGTGATAAATTCCTGCTATAATGCATAAATTGAGTTGTCTGACAGTCATTTAGAATTTATTTTGCCGTTTTAAGTTAAATTTCTGGTTTATTTGGTATTCTGGTATTGAATTCTGCTTGCTCTGCTATAAACAGTGAGTTCTTTATCATATAAGGGTCATAGTATATCTTCAGAGGCGTATTCAGGATTTATAGATAATGGGTGCACTATTACAAAAAGGTGGATTTAAGACATAAATTTGATCGGTTAAATTCTTTTTACTGAAAACCATTAAAATTTTAAAATCATAGGTCCAAAATTAACTTTTATTTATCCAAACCAATTACAAAATCTTAGAAAGAAAACTAAAACAAGATAGATAAAAGATTCAAATTTCTTAGAGAGGTGCACCCAATCATCATCGTACTACATTATATGATACTTCGAGTCTGGATTCACGCATCTATATTTAAATATTTTTAAAAAATATAACACTACTATATATGATTTCAGGAGGGGACCATGGGTTCACGTGAACCCGGTGATCCCCTCCTGTATACGCTAATATCTTAATCAACATAGTTCAACTACATATATATGTCAATGGTAGCTAAATCTTATAGATAAGTGTTGCACTTTCTCTACATTTATATCTCTTTAGATCTTCAAATGTAAAGGAGGAGAACAAACATAATTTTGTTGTCATTTCAAACCTGCCTTCTTTGCCATTTTTTTTGGTCTTTCTGTAAGTTAATACTTTCCGTTATACGTATTTTCAAGCTACTGTCTTAGAGTTCTATTTGTAGTGTTTCAAGATTAGGTAGATTTCTTAAGTAAAGTTATCTATCTTATATATCAATTAAACCGATTACATGAGAACCTTAACCTCAGGAAGCAAAGTAGCAGATACATGATAGAAGCAATAAGGGGGTTGCCCTTGTCCCGAAGCCCACAAAAAGGTACTATGAAGTATGACCATAGAAGAATTTTAACAACTTTAGAATCCTCAGAAGCTCACAGACCTCAGCCTATTCCTTTTCTTTTGCTTCTGATTCTAAAGTTAATCATATCATTCTTCTCCGTCAGATAATTTCCCTGAGTCATCGAAGCCATTTATCATATCCACCACCATCTTTGAGTCCATTTCTAAGATAATAGGGCCTATTTTTTTTTTGCTTACACCATTAGAGACCATAAAGTGTTGTGTGTGTTTCAGCAAAGTTATTTGAGGAAAAGATCATAGACCATTTACATGTTATACTGCTGTTCGATTCCGCTGGACTCTCACTATTTTTCTGATGCATATACATTGGGTTGAAGCCCAATATACGTCTTTTCTTCGATAAATCCACTGCCAAGTTCATCAAAAGGGAAAATATTTAGTCAAAGTGGTCGTAATAAAGCAGTAGCAGAAGCAGAAATTGGGCTAAAGCCCAAAGCATATGCCAACAGATTACAATAGTTTCAGCCCCAAAATGATTGAATATGGGCTGAAGTCCAATTGTATTTAGGACAAATTACTTAAGTACACAACATTACTTTACCTATTCTCAATATTTCCCTACTCTTTTACTAAAATACAAAAATCCCTTATTTTCCCCCAATTCAACTTAACCGGATACTTTATTAGTTTAAGTATCCGCCCGTTATTAATTAAAGTATCCGCGCTGCAATATTATGCATCCGCCTGTTAATTTAAGTATCCGCCCGTTATTAATTTAAGTATCCGTTCCAACAACTTAATAATTTAAGTATCCGCCCTTTATTAATTAAAGTATCCGCACTGCTATATTATGTATTCTGAAAGACACTAAAAAAGGGATTTTTGGTAATTAATGAAAGAGTAGGGATAGGAAGTAATTTCCTTCTTATACTATGTGATTTGCCTAATTTTTACTTGTATTTATATGGACTTTGGCCCATTTTATTATGTATATCAGTGTATACACTAAGGAGCCATTTGGTAGGATGTCTTACTTGAGATAATCCTTATATTAAAATTTAGCCAAGGGCGATGGCATTTTGGTAAATATGCAGAAAGTCCAAAGGCTATAACTCGCTCTACGAGTATGAGAATTGGATGAAACTTCATGGAGGTGTGAAGGAAGTCAAGACGAGTAACTACAACCAGATGACACTCAATTTGGAGGTCAATAGAGCCATCTATGACCCATTATGATTCTCTGGAAGAAGGATGTCTACTCCTGTCACATGGATTTTATTATTTTAAGCATATATAAAGGGGGTATACATGGTGACAGCCTACCAGTCTCCCCCAGGCGTTTTGCCCCAAGTGTGCTGCCTTGAAGTTGGCCTGCCTAGGCATCTCAAAAGGGCATGTCCTAGGTACCCATACGAGTTAGGAAAGCTCTATGGGCGACGTGTGACTCGAAAGTCAACGTTGGGCCTCCCGACGGCGTGGAGGGGGTTAGATATATCAAACGTTGGGCCCTCCAGGCCGCTCTCCTTGTGGGAAAAGACTCCTAGTTGATTGAGCAATCGAGGGACTCACTCAAGAGCCTAGTGAGCTAACTTGTGAGCTTGGTAAAGGTTCAACCGAGTGAGCAAGGGCCTGTTGGCCTAGACGTGCAGTTGTGGGGCGACGATGCACTATGAGACTTGTATGCATGATGTGTGGGCTATGTTGGGCTATTCCCTAAGACAAATGAAGGCACGATAAGGAAGACGCACATGGCTAAGGACAAGGATTGAACGTTATCCTACTCAGGCGAAACGACAAGCCAAGTGTGGACGTACGAAGCGACTGACAAGCTTGAGGATTGGACTGTGCATGCGGTAGCGATGCTCAGACCCCGACATGGCATATGTATGTCCATATCCAAACCCCAGGGCGCACATGGAGGTGATCAAGCATGTAAGGGTGCGCCATATGAGTCGAATACATGTCGATGCCTTAGCTAGACATGAAACGGGCGGCACAATGAGGGGAACCTTGAGGTGAACCTCGCCACAGGTACAAGGATCGTACTAAGGCAACTGGGAGAAGTTGAAAGATTGGCCCTAAGCTATGGGGAGCTTTGGGCGCCGCACGGGTAAATTGTGTGCCGCTGACGCAGTTAAAAATAAGCCTATGACAAAACACTTGATAAAAAATAATGTATGCATTACTAATCAATATATTTATTAATTCAGGCATTACTAATTCCTACGTTACTATTCCCTGCATTACTAATCTTTGTACCAAATGACCACCAAGTATATATCATATATATATCACCTCTAAAATTTCTTGTATATTAGTTGTATATTAACATCTTCCACCTGTATATTTGTTTCTGTTTCACCACATATCAGCTTCCTCTTCTTGTTTATATCACCAAGGCCGAATGAAAGAAATGCAAAGAAAAAGCAACAGAGTCCATTGGAGACTTAGCCACGAGTTCATGGGAGTGAAGAGAACATATTAGTGTATGAGATCCACTTTGAATAATGAATCAATTGGATTTGACATATATACATGATATGGCAAGTATTACCAAAAAATATTATTAAGAGATTATTTAAACTAAATTACGCCAAGAATCATTGAACGTTTACCTGGATGCTAATCTTTGTGTCACTCGCATCATCCAAGTATGGCTGCTAAAGGCCATAGATAAGAAAAGGCAATACATAAACCCACGTATTCACATTGTTACTCTGTCATTTTCATACTCGACCTCGAACTTAGCTTTAGACTTTAGTAACAATTAATGAGCTAATATTACATGGTTTGGTAACATCTCATTTTCCGGTTCACCAAGTCACATCGTCACACTAATTTGATAGTGTGATTCGAGTTTACGTCTTTTAACCAAATCAGAGAGAATTATAGTCTAAATTGGTCCAGAATTTTTTATTTATTATATATTAGAGCAACATAAATATGTGCTACCAACTGCCATATACACAAAATCAATTGTAATTGTGTTATCAAAGCTTTTGACCGAATGACCAGATTTAAGTTGAAAAAATAGTTTTGACCGCTCCAAATTTCCTTATTAAGAAAAGCTTATTGAGGCAATGAATATAATCAATGTCTTAATTGATATGAAAATAATGGCTAATGAAGAAAAAAATTGATTGAAAAGCATTTTTAGATTGAATTAATATTAAATTATTTGCGTGCCTAAATAAAAAGAGGATACTTACTAATACTAGTTTATTTCAAAAGGAAATGATATAATTACCACAATCTTCACCCAATAATATCTACATAACCTTTTATGGAAATAAATAAATATGAATTTGTATTGATCTAGCTATAAGAACCACTCGACATATGACTCAAAAAATATATGTAACAATGAAGATGAATTCCGTGAAAGCATTATCAGTAATTTTCATGCTCTTTCTTTTTCTTGTAACTTTTTCGTCGGGAGATTTGATAGAAGATGTTTGTCGAATGTCTAGCGACTTCAAAGCTTGCATCGATGCTCTTAGAGCGGATCCTAAGAGCTCCTCAACTGATAAAAAAGGTTTGGCACGTATTCTACTTCGACAATGTTTAACAAAGACAAAAAGTATTTACAATGAAGTTGTAAGTCTACTAAAGCAAGTAAAAGAACCCGTTCTCATACAATCCCTTCAAGTTTGTAAGGAAAATTATGATAGTGCGATACATGATGCTACATTAGCACTTAAATATTTTGATGCAAATGACATTTTGGGGGCGAGGACATCTACTACTGCTATTGCGAGTGCTCCAGACACTTGTGAAGAATCATTTGCTGAACCACCTGTCAGAATATCCCCAATAAAATCAATAGATGATGATTTTATGAATTTTATTGGTTTAACCATGAGTTTGCTAAATCAATTAAAAAATTAATAGGTAATCAGAAATTCAACACTCTCCTTTAACCTATAAGATGCTGTCATGAGTCATTCTGATTTATGCTAAGGTTAATTTGCGAGTTATTTGCTAAGGTTAATTTGCGAGTTATTTGGCTTTCTCCGTTCTTTAATTACCTTCATATTTATTGTTTATGTTAATATAATCTTCTTATTTTTATAGGACAATACACATATAGTTTATACTTTATTGATATATACTCTATCTATGTTCATGATTAATTACCAAAAGAGGATTTATATCGGTTTAACTGCTTCTTTTAGATTATTTACCCAATCAACTTAGGGAAATCGTATTAATCTATGTTACATACATCTATTTTTTTATTCCATCTATATCACGTACTTCTATTGAAATCGGTTAAATATTTTAATCTAATATTACAAGGCATTATCAGTAATTTTCATGCTTTTTCTTTCTCTTTTAACTTTTTCGTAGGGAGATTTGATAGAAGATGTTTGTCGAACGTCTAGCGACTTCAAAGCTTGCATCGATGCTCTTAGAGCGGACCCTAAGAGCTTTTCAACTGATAAAAAAGGTTTGGCACGTATTCTACTTCAACAATGTTTAACAAAGACAAAAAGTATTTACAATGAAGTTGTAAGTCTATTAGAGCAAGTAAAAGAGCCCGTTCTCATATAATCTCTTCAAGTTTGTAAGGAAAATTATGATAGTGCGATACATGATGCTACATTAGCACTTAAATATTTTGATGCAAATGACATTTTGGGGGCGAGGACTTCTACTATTGCTATTGCGAGTGCTCCAGACACTTGTGAAGAATCATTTGCTAAACCACTTGTCAGAATATCCCCAATAAAATCAATAGATGATGATTTTATGAATTTTATTGGTTTAACCATGAGTTTGCTAAATCAATCAAAAAATTAATATGTAATCAGAAATTCAACATTCTCTTTTCACTTATAAGATGCTGTCATGAGTCATTCTGATTTATGCTAAGGTTAATTTACGAGTTATTTGGCTTTCTCCGCCCTTTAATTACCTTCATATTTATTGTTTATGTTAATATAATCTTCTTATTTTTATAGGACAATACACATATAGTTTATACTTTATTGATATATACTCTATCTATGTTCATGATTAATTACCAAAGGAGGATTTATATTGGTTTAACTGCTTCTTGTAGATTATTTACCCAATCAACTTAGGGAAATCGTATTAATCTATGTTACATACATCTATTTTTTTATTCCATCTATATCACGTACTTCTATTGAAGTCGGTTAAATATTTTAATCTAATATTACAAGAAATAAAAGTTTTCTCTCTGACTTTTAAAAATAAATTATACCTTACTTATTTTTAAAATGAAAAAAATTAATCTAAAAAGAAGGTGAATAAATAATTAGGAAATTAGTTCATATAGCCAAATACCCGGCTCATCCCATTTCCACTTAGGAAAATTGGGACTTGGGAATACTGGTTGTTAGTTCATAGGTTAAAATTTCGATGTTCCCGTCGACAAAAGGGAATTACTGCTGCTGAGCCATAACTATAAGAGAAGATAATTGTCATTTCTATAAATGCTTAGTATTTGTAGATTGCTACATATGCAATTTGAAGGTAAGTGGAAGAATTTGGAATTTCAGATCATCATCGTCATTGTCTTCTAACAAATGATTCTACACATACATAGCTAGTGATTCCAGTTGTATTTATTCATATACTATATGTATCTGGAATTACCAATTATTCATCTCTGATTGTGTTGTAGGAGATGGCCCGGCCTCGAGGAGTATGAAAAGGTAATGGAAGAGAAGAGGAATGCCTTGGTGGCTCTAAAGCAAGAGGGAGGAAAGAAAGGTTAATTTGGTCAAGCATCAAATTGGTGAGTTACGTTGCTATATTATATTTTGATTGCTGTCTTAGGAACTTGATTGTGTTGTATGCTGGTATATTTTATTCATCATGCTTGAAATCTATGTCTTGGCAGGGTGCACTGCTGAGAAAGATAAGAAAAAGGAATTGATATATATTGATGATAAACCAGAAAGGAACAAGTGATGAATGTTTATAAACCATCATGGAAGCTTGAACACTGGAATGAAGTTCTTGTATTGAAATCTGCTTGCTCTTGCTATAAACATCCTTCAGATTATTTTCAATCCAGTGTTCAAGCTTCCATGATGCCATTTATCAATCATATCATCTACTATGGATTTCATTCCACCAAGAGTTACTTACATATGAATAAGATTATTAGTAGCAATAAGTGATGATCAAATTCCTTAAATTTCCATTGAATGTCAAATTCCTTTTACAAATACTGTTGTTCGTCTTTTCTTCGATAAAGCCGCTGCCAAGTTCATCAAAAGGGCTCAGCAGAAGCAGAATATACCAACAAATTTTAGCCCCAAAATGATCGAATATGGGATGAAGTCAAATTGTCTTTCTTATTATGTTTGTGATCACTAACAATATTGTGAATACTTTAAGAATAACAAATTGGAGATTTTGAATAATTTTCTTCAATATTGAGATATTCAGCTCTTTAATTATTTAATTTTGAAATATGACTGTTTATTTTAGGCAAACTTAGGACTTTGTAAGATGACTTAAGGATTTCTTATATCCATTCATAGTTGTTGAACAAGTTTCCCTTAATCCAAAGTTTTTGAATTTGAACTGACACTTTGGTTCAAAATTTTAATTCAGATTAATTAATTTGCCAAGTAACAACTATTATTGAGATTTTAATATTTAATTATTTTTTAACTTGAAATAATATGAATGTGTAAGTTTTGACACAATACGTTTCTATAAGTATGTTCTTTTTGGTGATTTAACGTCTAGTCAATTAGTTGGACAATGGCAACAATGAATACTTGAAGACTAGCAACAATGAAAAAAACAAGACATGTACATAGTAGTACTATTTTTATAATCTGATAATAATTACTAGGAATACAATACAACTTATTGTTGTTCAAGATAAATCTAGGTAATGAGGGATATTGGTGGGAATCCACTGGTCACCATTTATAAAATTCCTAACTGTGAAAGTTGATGCAATTTTAGGATCCGCAGTGACGGATGCCCATGTCACACGTCCCTTCGTGACAGCACCCGGTCCTCTATTCTTGTACTCCAAATAATATGGTCGGCGGCCAACATTGGATTTATTTGCCGATTCAATCCACTCAACCCATCCTCTAGAGTCTATCAAATTATCGATATAGCTTTCCATTATCACAGTCCTAGAAAATATACCCCATGGCCGACCTAAATATGTTGTGACGTCCGATTTCTCCAAATCGGGGGTGGCCTTTATCGTGCAATTTTGAAGCACTATTCCAGATGTGTAGGACTCAAGATCTCTGTGTTGCGCTATGATTGTGTTATATTGCCTCGCCATTGGAGTGCGAGCTTCAATCAAGCAGTTTTGGAACACGGCTGTAGCGTCACCACATATGAAATCTATCGTGCCATAGATTTCACAATCACGATAGAATTGACGTTGCTTTTTTGCATACAAAGTGTCTTGATACCCATCGAATCGACATTTATAAAATGACACCAAATCTGCTTCAATTCTTAATGCCACTGCCTGATGTTTTATGGGTCCCGCATTATTCCTAAAAGTTAAGTCTTGAGCTATGAAACCATCGCCAAGAACACCTGCAAATTAAATACGAAGAAACAATTATAATTCATCAAAATTAAATAAAATTTTATATAGAGAGAGAGGGACTTACCAACGGTTGCGGTATCATATGTTTTGTTGCCGTCGACAAAACTTCTATTACCCGTTATTATCGTACTATCCATCCCTTCTCCGATCAAGATTATATTAGTCTTCTTTTTATCAACTCTACTATATTCCTGATACGTGCCTTTTTTAATTTTTATGAGGAATGGCTTGACACTGTGATCAGGGGCTGCCAATATTGCTCCAGCAATTGTGTTGAAATTTCCGATCCCATCTTTAGAAACAACCGCGTTATAAGGTGTTTTTGTTATCAGTTGGCTTTCAACACATACAACTATAGTTGCAGCAAATAACAACGTCATTATATATCCTGCATTAAGAAAAAAATCTGATAAGTTTATGAACAAGAATTACAGCTACAGTCTAGAGATAAGAAAGAAGGATACCGTAAAAACTATTTGTGATGGCCATTGCAAAGTAGATGAATTGGCAGCAATTCTTCTTGATAGTGGAAGAGTTTTACTTTTTCTTAATATTGTAGACTATAGTACTTTCCAAGCTTAACAACCCCCCTCCTTTATATTGTAGTAATTTTTTACTCTTTCTTGCACGTTTAAATTTTTGCATACATTTGTAAAATGTCATTTTTAAAGACTCTTTTACTGGACACCTATATGTCATCTTCATTTCATTGAATTTTTCTACCATTTGAATAATTACTTACCTAGGTAATATGTAATTGTAGTAACATTTTAATTCTTAGCTTAGTTATGATATTGTTTTTTTTTTAATATTTTCTTATTTGGAAGGAATCAACTTGTGACTTTTGTAAAATTTTCATTTTGTGAAGATACAATCTTGTACTTTTTTCATTTTTAAAAAAAATGATATTTTAGCTTTTATAATATTCTCCAAAATAAGTGACCTTTTTATGATATCAAGAAGATATTATTTTTTGTTTTTTTCTTCAAATTTAATCCTTACCTAAAATGCATAAGAAATTTTTAAAAACTAATAGGGAAAATGGAAAGGAATTACATTTTATAAATGACAACAAAGTGTAAACTAAAGCGGGTTAAGATTAGTCTTTTCTTTTGTTTTCGTCTCCGATTTATTATCTTGTAATTATTTTGTATTTAATTTTTTATATTTTGAATTCCATAATAAAAACTTTTGTCTCCATCACTGACGAGGACCGCTCGATGCGCCAAAATAACTCTAAAATGGAATTGGGATTGGACATTTTATAGGTGGATCTTTGCCTATAAGTCATATTAACCTTTAAGTAGCTGATCACAGATAAAAAAAGTCCAAGAATTTTTTTAGTACAATTTCGTAATCTTTCTCCTTCCTCAAACGGATTTCTTAGAAGTTAAGCACCCTACAGTCTTAAATTCATAGGTTCGAGTCATCAAAGAAGTAAAAAGATAGTAATATGTTAATACTTGTGTCCTTAAACTTGTAATAACGTGGCTTTCATTTCACTCTATATTTATAATTGAACTCGCTACTTTTTTAACCCCTCATGTCTATTTGATTTTTTAATTTACTCCATAACTTTTTATCTATTTACAGTATCACTCCTTATATTAATAGTATAAAAAACACTTTACTTGCACGTTAATTTCAAATTTTGCACCCATATGAGAAATGAGTTATTGGATAACACAAAAAATAGACTAGTTGAAGAGCAAATATCCAAGAAAAATGCAAGTTGGAGTGAGGCACTATATGTTCCCCTATAAGTAGTGTTTTAGCTAAAGAATAAGAATACATA
The DNA here is from genome assembly GCF_019186545.1 of Solanum stenotomum. NCBI lineage: Eukaryota > Viridiplantae > Streptophyta > Magnoliopsida > Solanales > Solanaceae > Solanum > Solanum stenotomum. The sequence goes on from NW_026032120.1 coordinate 108,280, forward strand.
TATATATTAGTAAAATTCTATCATGAACACTTCAATTTATTTACCTATATATAGGTGAATTATTATCATTATACTTTAAAAAGGGCCTGCTATATTGTTGATAGTCACAATCATGTGACACAACTTCGATACAAAAGTTGGTGAAAAAGTTTATGATTTTCAAGTGAAAATGACAAACGAAATATATATATATATATATAAAGTTATGGAGTATATAAAGTTCTTACTAAGAAAGAATATTTAGACACGATTAAGACTTGAGTGAACGATAATTATATTTGATAATGTTCAAGACATGAATAACTATTATTCATTGGGGAAAAAAACTCGCATAAGTAGTGTTTTCACTAAAAATTAAGTGTATGATTTAAATTTAAACAGGTACACTACATTGATCTTGTATAAAATTTAAACTTAAGGTAATAATATATACTTTACATTTATCTATAATTCTAAGTATAAAATATTGATGCTATAGTTATTGCGCAATTCTATTACTAGTTCATTTCTACGAAGCTTGTTTCCCATTTATCAATGTTTTCTCTTATCTATCTAATTCTAATAATAATAGGTAAACTTACAATAGTAAGTGAATAACATTTTATTATATTATATAGTTTTAACTTTTATAGTCATATTTCAGAGGGAAATTCTAATTAATTAGTATAACGTTGCTAAGAATTCGAAAGCTCAAATCGAACTTTGGTCACGATAGCAGCCAAGATTTAATTAATTTGTTACTTGTAATTGCTTTCAATTACCTCAATTGACCCTATTGCTAGTGAAGTGTCTAAATAACACTCAATCCCAAATATTAAATAAAACACTAATAACATTGATATCTACATAAAATTACCTAATATGCATTTGTTTCTAGCCATGAAGAAAAATATTATTGGTCACATGAAAGTAAAATGTCAAAATTGGCTAAAGAAAATTATTGGTCACATGAAAATTAAAATACCAAAATTGCTAGGGAGGAGGGGGGATGATAAAATGGTCTCTTTTTTTCTATACTACAATGTTTAAATAATTATTTAGGTATCATTTGAGCAATTTTGATCATTTAAGGAGTTGATTCAGATTATACATATAAAGATAAGAAGATTGTTTCTAATAGACCTTTGACACAAATTGCATTTTTTAAAATGAAAAAGAAAATGAAGTGGAAGGTTATAAAGAATAAAATGGAGAAAGTTACAGTAGCAGTAATCAATAATATGATAATCAAAGCAAATTAGACAACAACAATCATAAAATCGAAGATAACAAAAAAATAATACTAAATATATATCCCACAATATCATATCCTCCCCCCCCCCCCCCGCTTCACCCTCCTTTTAATTGTCTTTTTTCTAACTACTAATCTATCATGACTAGGACCATCACCAACGCCACCAATTGCATCACCTCCGTCATACAAATATAGAGGTTGCATTTAAATATAATCTTTAATACTAGTAAAATACAAGTCATACAACTATCTAAAGTGTTATTTACTAAAACAATATAAAATATGAGATAAGGGTGATGGTCCTTAATTGTTGAAACATTATCATTGAGATGATGATCTTTAGGTGTACTATTCATAGTATACTAAACCATAAAATTGACAATTTTATTTCTTAATTTCTAACATTGTACATAATATTCTTGAGAAATAGTTAGTGTAGTGATTTAATTATAGTTATTCCAACTTTAAATAGATCGATGATCACATAATTATGATATTATACATCACTGGTTGATCGAAAGATGAATTTTTCAGTATTAGTGATTTTTGTGTTACTAGGGTGAAAGTTTTGTAATTTTTCTGTTAGGAAACTTAATTATGTTACTTTTGTGAAAAGAGTTGAAATAATTTTATCTATGATCGTCTTAAATTTAAGACAAAATATATCTAATTAATAATATTGGAATTTAATTTTTTTCTTAAATGTCATTTTTACTGCTCCTTCCCTAGAAAGCCAAATGTCATTTTCATTTTCTTGATTTTTGTAGCATTTGGACCATTACTTAGAGAGCTCGTGAATTTTATGAATTTACACATTAGGTTTATATCAAGTCTCGAATCATTTCAAAATGATTTTTGAGAAAATTTGAAAATCCTTTACAATTTTGGTATCCTAGCTTTAAAATCAATACCGGAGGAGTTGCATGAACTGAGTTGGAGAAATTGAATAAAATAGCTTTCAAAAACAAATAGTAGTTTCACTCGAACTTAGATACGTAGAGAAAGAGTTGAACACAAAGAAAAGAGTCATATCTTTGATGAAAGATGCCACAAAGCTACTATAGTTATTACATATTTGGTATTCTTTTCGTGTCAATGAGATTCAACATTTAATATATAAATAAAATAAAATTTTAACCCTATATATATACAATGTAATTTTTTTGATTTTTGATTTTCTTTTTGGATCCCCACCCATAAAACAAGGTACAAAAACAGGATACGTGATTTTCATGTAGATTCATCACAAGCTCTTTATGCACGGTCCTAAAGTAATCTAAGAGTGTCAATTAGGTCAAGTCGTTCTAGGATCCAATCGGATCCAGTAGTAGCTTAGACTGAACCAACCCAAGACTTATGGGTCGTGACGTGTCAGTTCACCTTGATGATCTGGAATCGGCCGAGCACAAACCTCAATCGATAATTGAAATCGGTTGACCTAATACTATTTGTGATTTGATGGTACCGGATTAACCAACCCTGCCCGATTGTTTAGTTTAAAATTTAAATTATATTTAACATTCATGAAGTACTTAAAAAAATACTTTTAAAAAAATTATTTAAAAATACAATTTAGTTGAAACCAGAACCAATATGGCCCATAACTGCACAAATTACATCAAATCTAATAAAACTCGGATCGGTAGGACCCGGTAATCCCAACCCGATATCCAACCCAGACCACAGAGTGACCACATTCCGTAATTAGTGAATCGGCATGATTGCCCGACCCAATGTCACCCTTAAATTAATATACCAAATACATCTTTTTTTGAACTTTTGCTTAATATTCTTTTCGTCTCAATTTATGTGACACTATTTGATTTTCGTACAAAATTTAAAAAAGAAATAAATTTTTTTATATTTGTAGTTCGAAATATTCATGGACCATTTGTGTTGCTATAAATGATTTATATAAAAGTAAAAAGAAAATTTTAAAGTTAAATATTAAAATGTTAAATTGTGACCAGGAACGGACCGACCCTATATATGTATAAATAAATAATCTGAAAAGAAAATACATGATTACTATTAAAATAAATCATAAATTCATGAATAGATAACCAATCTTGGTCCGTTGGTTTGGCGCATGGCATGTGCGATCAAACAATCCAAGTGAACGATAATTGCATCGTAAGAATTCAATTGAACGTTCATATTTATTCTTTTCATATTTTTAGTTCTAGTTGGAATTTCTTAAATTGTTTTTTTTTTTTTTTTATGAACTTACTTTTATGAAAACTTGTTGTGGAGAGTTGTACAAGTTTAACTGATTTATACTTTATTAGTACATTTTAAGTAGCTTTTATTAATATAATGTTATTATATTTTTTTAATGTTGGCACCGCTAAGAAAAATTCTGTGAACAGCACTAATTACGCCTATTGGATCCCCACCCACAATTCTACGATCTTCTCTGAACCCTATAAGCAAAAAATGTAACATGACGCTTCATCTTTTTATGAATGGTTTGATCTTTAATATATGAAACAAAAGGCCCCCTAAACACACTATCCAACAAGAGATAGATAGTGTATACACAAATTATAGAAGTTTGTTAAGTTGCCAACATGTCCTACACAGTTAAAAGATATCATTACACTTTATATTAGTTCTTTTTTTTTATCAACTACTTATGATGAATTTGCGTGCCTAAATAAAAAGAGGATACTTACTAATACTAGTTTATTTCAAAAGGAAATGATATAATTACCACAATCTTGACCCAATCATGACCCAATAATATCTATATGATCTTTTATGGAAAAGAAATAAATACGAATATGTGTTGATATAGCTATAAGAACTACTCCACATATGAGTCAAAAAATATATGTATTAGTGAAATTGAATTTCATGAAAGCATTATCAGTAGTTTTCATGCTCTTTCTTTTTCTTGTAACTTTTTCATCAGGAGATTTGATAGAAGATATTTGTTGGACGTCTAGTGATTTCAAAGTATGCATCGACTCTCTTAGAGACAGATCCTAAGAGATCTTTCGGTGATAAAAAAGGTTTGGCACATATTCTGCTTCAACAGAGTCTAACAAAGACAAAAAGTATTTATAATGAAATCGAAAGTCTAACTAAAGCAAGAAAAAGAACTCGTTCTCAAACAAAGCCTTCGAGTTTGTAAAGAAAATTATGATAATGCGATGGATGATGCTATTGTTATCAATCTGTGTATAAAAAACCAGAATTACTGATTTCAATAAACTTTGCAGAAACACGAAGTAACCAAAGTTTAATAAACCAGTAAGAATAGATGAACATAAACTAATTGACAAAACTAAAATCTGTAAAAAACGTACCACAATCTGGAAAAATAGAATAAAAAAAAAGATCAAGCCCACTGAATGCACAGTGTCCCCTTAAGGAAATTATTCCCCTCTAGTATCCGAGGTTTGATTTGGAATATGTCCTCCCAGGATAGAATGATCTCAATCACCAGTGTATTGATACCCAAAACTCTGGTGTCAGCGAACCACTCAACAGCAGTAAAGTACACGAAGAAATTTTGTGCAGAAGAAGAAGAAGAAATCAGAAAAATTTGTAAGGAATAAGTCTGAGGAATCAATGTATTTATAGGCAAGAGGAACTGGTTCCGAAAGGTTGCAATCCTTTCAGAATCCACACGACCATTCATGAAAGTTTGCAACCTTTCAAATGGTCATGACTGTTTCTGAAAGTTGCAACCTTTCAGAACAGTCACTGCGGGAAATTTAAATAAAACGGGAAAGATTTAAATAAAACGGATCGCGCGTGGATCCGAGTCGGGTCGGGTTAATTAACTAATTAATTGAATCGGTTAATTAACTAATTAAAACGTTGGCCATTTAATTTAATTTAATTAAATAATTAATTAATTAACTAAAATAATTAAAACAAACTTTGTCCAAAAAATAATCTCTCGATCGATCATTTTTCCAAATCCAAATCCAAAGCCAAAGCCGAGCCGAGCGAGCGACGACGACGACGGCGCGAGGGGGGTCCCTCTTTCCAACCCTTTTAACAATTAATAGGAGTGTTTCTATATTTAAACTCTCCTATTTTTCTTTCCACCACCGATGAGGGACAAATGTCTTTTCAATGTCTTTTCAATAAAGCATAAGAGGACTTTTCAAGTTCTCAACTCTTCAAGTTCCCAACTTTTTCCAAGTTCCTCTTTCATCTTCCCTCAATTTCCCATTAACTCTTGCTACATACCCAACAATCCCCCACATTAATGGGGAATGGTTATAACATAAGGAATGCACGGACGAGTGTGTACTTTACAAGCAAGAATCAATTGCATCTGGATAAGTAGGTTTCCCCTTGGACTTTCCGTAGTGAACATATGTCGGATATACTCGGTCAATCGGTAGATGCGATATCTTTGAACCGTCGAGCTTTGGTGTATACCTAGACAACCATATGTCACACAATTAACCCTTTACCATTTATGGTTCTTACGGTTGTGTTCGTTTCAGCCATGAACACCTCCTGGTTTCATGAGTGTATAGAGAATAGGCTTTTGACATAAAATTCTCTTTGAAGCGGCTTACACTTCACACTCACATAGGTGATTTCTAACCGTGTCATCTCGTAGATACACTATTTGGTCAAATCTGCCAAACTTAGCAAATCATTAAAAACTTTAAGCTATATTAACTCATTAACAAGCCTTAAAGTCTTAACCTTGTTCCTGAACATTGTCTTCATCATGAGAATGGATTGAGTTGATTGACAATGTCGAACCGTCAGTCACAACTTTGTTTTTCTCCTTGAATCTAGCTCTTGGGATCTCCAGTCTGCTAGATAGAGTTACCGCCATGCTGACTTGTCCTAAGCCGTAAACCCATTCCCTTAGATGATCTTTCAACTGCCTCTCTCACTAGGCCTTTCGTTAGTGGATCTGACACATTATCGCTTGACTTCACATAGTCAATTGTGATAATTCCACTAGAGATGAGTTGTCTTACGGTATTATGTCTCCGTCATATGACGAGACTTTCCGTTGTACATAACGCTCCATGCCCTACCTATTGCTGCTTGACTATCACAATGTATGCAATTAGGTCCCACAGGTTTGGGCCAGAATGGAATATCCTCTAAGAAATTCTGAAGCCATTCAGCTTCTTCACCGGTCTTATCTAAGGCAATGAATTCAGATTCCATTGTAGAGCAAGCGATACATGTCTGTTTGGATGATTTCTAAGAGACTGCTTCTCCACCAAGTGTAAACACATAACTACTTGTGGATTTTACTTCATTTGACCCGGTGATCCAATTTGCATCACTATATCCTTCAATCACGGCAGGATATTTATTATAATGCAAAGCATAGTGTTGTGTATGCTTCAAATAACCCAACACACGTTTTATTGCCATCCAGTTAGTTTGATTCGTATTACTAGTGAACCGACTCAATTTGCTAATAGCACATGCTATATCTGGTCGCGTACAATTCATAATATACATCAAACTTCCCAACACTCTGGCATATTCCAATTGAGAGTCACTTTCACCTACATTCTTTTGAAATGTAAAGCTTAAATCAATTGGAGTTTTGACAACAATGAAATTCAAGTACTTGAACTTATCCAATATTTTTTCAATATAATGAGATTGAGATAAAGCTAGTCCCTGGGGAGTTTTGAGAATTCTGATCCCTAAGATCAAATCAGCAACTCCTAAGTCCTTCATATCAAACTTGCTGGACAGCATGCGCTTAGTAGCATTTATATTGTCAATGTCTTTACTCATTATTAGCATGTCATCAACATACAAACAAACGATGACTTCATGATTCAGAACGTTTTTAATGTAAACACACTTATCACATTCGTAAATCTTGAATCTATTTGCCAACATTATTTGGTCAAATTTAGCATGCATTGTTTGGGTGCTTGCTTGAGCCCATAAAGCGACTTCACAAGTCTGCACACTTTCTCTTCTTTACCAGGAACCACAAACCCTTCAGGTTGTTCCATGTAAATTTATTCCTCCAACTCTCCATTTAAGAAGGCTGTCTTTACATCCATTTGGTGGATTTTAAGATCATGCACTGCCGCTAGTGCTATTAACATTCTAATTAATGTTATCCTTGTTACTGGAGAGTATGTATCAAAGTAGTCCATACCTTCCTTTTGTCTATATCCTTTGACTACAAGTCTAGCCTTATATTTGTCAATAGTCCCATCGGCTTTATTTTCCTTTTAAAGATCCACTTTGATCCTAAAGGTTTATTTCCTGGAGGAAGATCAGTCAATTTCCAAGTATGATTACTTAAAATTGATTCGATCTCACTATTGACTGCTTCTTTCCAATAGATTGACTCAGATGACGACATAGCTGCTTTAAATGTTGGAGGCAAATTTTCAAGCAAAAATGCCACAAAATTTGGTCCGAAAGAAGTGGATTTCCGTTGGAGAGTACTACGCCTAGGATCTTCATTAGGTTGTGCATTTTCCTTTGATTCTTCCCGTGGTCGTTTAGATCTTTCACTTGTCGACTCACATTCAGTTTTATACGGATAAATGTGTTCAAAGAACTCAGCGTTATCTGACTCAATTACCGTATTCACATGAATTTCAGGATTATCAGATTTGTGAACCAAAAACCGGCAGGCCTTACTGTTCACAGCATATCCAATAAATACACAATCCACTGTTTTGGGTCCAATTTTCACCCTCTTAGGTAAAGGAACTTCTACCTTGGCAAGACACCCCCACACTTTGAAATATTTCAAGTTGGGTTTCCTTCCTTTCCATAACTCATATGGAATTGATTGCGTTTTGCTACGGGGTACCCTATTGAGTATCTTGTTAGCCGTAAGGATGGCTTCTCCCCATAGATTTCTTGGTGAACCAGAACTGATTATCAAGGCATTCATCATTTTCTTTAATGTTCTATTCTTCCGTTCAGCCAAACCGTTTGACTGCGGTGTATAGGGTGCAGTAGTTTGATGGATAATACCATATTCCAAACATATCTCAGCAAAAGGAGATTTGTATTCTCCACCTCTATCACTCCGAATCATTTTTATCTTTAGATTCAATTGATTTTCCACTTCATTTTTGTATTGCTCAAATGCATCAATTGTTTCATCCTTACTATTAAGCAAATATACATAACAAAATCGAGTGCAATCGTCAATAAAAGTTATAAAATAATTTTTCCCACCACGAGATGTGTTGACTTCATATAGCATATATCTGTGTGAATTAAGTCTAAAGGTTTTGAATTTCTTTCAATAGACTTATAAGAATGTTTAACAAACCTACTTTCCACACAAATTTCGCATTTTGATTTATCGCATTTAAAATCAGGCAATACTTCTAAAGTAACCAATTTCCGCAAGGCTTTGTAATTTACATGTCCCAAACGGGCATGTCATAAATCATTTGACTCTAATAAGTAAACAGAAGCAGAATTCTTATTAATACTATCAACAACCATTACATTCAGTTTGAAGAGACCCTCAGTGAGGTAGCCTTTTCCTAAGAACATCTCATTCTTACTTATTACAACTTTGTCACTAACTAGGACACACTTAAACTCGTTTTTAACGAGCAGTGCAGCAGAAACTAAATTCTTCCTAATAGTAGGAACGTGTAGAACGTTGTTCAGAGTCAACACCTTGCCGGATGTCATCTTCAACATTACTTTCCCAGTTCCTGCAATCCTTGCTGTTGCTGTGTTTCCCATGAACAAATCTTCATCAACCTCAGCAGGAGTGTATGTTGCAAAGGCTTCTTTCGCAGAGCAAATATGTCGAGTGGCACCTGAGTCGAGAAACTACTACTTGGGATTTCCAACTAAGTTGCACTCTAAGATCATTGCACACAGATCATCTGCATCTTCCATCTTTTTCACGATGTTTGCTTGGCTTTTGCCTTTGCCTTTGTCTTTGTCTTTATCCTTTCTTAGAGCACGACAGTCAGAAGACTTGTGACCAGCCTTACCACAATTGTAACAGTTGCCCTTGAACTTTTTCTTGGCCTGTTCTGACTTCTGTCCATTGGACTTCTTTCTCTTTTTGTCTTTGGTAGGAGCTTCTTCAACAATATTAACTCCAATTACTGTCGAACTCTTACGAGACTTTTTTACGGCGCTTTTGTTATCTTCCTCAATCTTGAGCCGAATCACAAGATCTTCAAGCTTCGTATCCTTACGTTTGTGCTTTAAATAATTCTTGAAGTCATTCCACGAATGAGGTAACTTCTCGATCATTGCAGCCACTTGAAACGCTTTATTTACTACCATATCTTCAACAATCAGATCATGGAGAATAAGTTGAAGTTCCTGCACTTGTGATCCAACAATTTTACTATCTGACATTTTATAGTCTAAAAACTTTGTGACCACAAACTTTTCCAAGCATGCATCTTCTGTCTTATATTTCTTCTCAAGTGCATCCCACAATTCTTTCAAAGTTGTCATTGCACTATAGACATTATATAAGTCATCCTCTAACGCACTCAAAATGTAGCCCTTACATAGGAAGTCTGCCTGTTTCCATGCTTTAATAATCATGAATTTTTCTCTGTCTGGCATTTCAGTAGCAGGCACTGGAGTTACTTCATTGGTAAATTTCTGCAGACCAAGAGTGGTAAGCCAGAAAAATACCCGTTGCTGCCATCCTTTGAAATTCACACCAGAGAATTTTCCCGATTTCTCTGCTGGTGGTACAGCAGTTCGGGTTGGTGCAGCAATAGCCACCGTAACATTGTCATTAGCCATTTCAGAATCTGTAACAAACAGAAATTGATACGAATGACTCAGTAAGCAATAACTTAAGTTGCAAACTTAACAGGAGTATAAAACCACGAAGGTTTTTCTCTCCACCAGAAACACAAATTAAAAAGTATAAAATAATTTCCTTAAGATTGTTATCAATCTGTGTATAAAAAACCAAAATTACTGATTTCAATAAACTTTGCAGAAACACGAAGTAACCAAAGTTTAATAAACCAGTAAGAATAGATGAACAGAAATTAATTGACAAAACTAAAATCTGTAAAAAACGTACCACAATCTGGAAAAACAGAATCAGAAAAAAGATCAAGCCCACTGAATGCACAGTGTCCCCCTAAGGAAATTATTCCCCTCTAGTATCCGAGGTTTGATTTGGAATATGTCCTCCCAGGATAGAATGATCTCAATCACCAGTGTATTGAAACCCAAAACTCTAGTGTCAGCGAACCACTCAACAACAATAAAGTACAAGAAGAAATTTTGTGCAGAAGAAGAAGAAGAAATTAAAAAAAATTCGTAAGGAATAAGTCTGAGGAATCAATGTATTTATAGGCAAGAGTAACTGGTTCCGAAAGGTTGCAATCCTTTCAGAATCCACATGACCATTCATGAAAGTTTGCAACCTTTCAAACGGTCATGGATGTTTCTGAAAGTTGCAACCCTTTCAGAACAATCACTTCCAACGGCGGGAAATTCAAATAAAATGGGAAAGATTTAAATAAAACGGGTCGCGCGTGGATCCGAGTCAGGTCGGGCCAATTAACTAATTAATTGAATCGGTTAATTAACTAATTAAAACGTTGGTCATTTAATTTAATTAAATAATTAATTAACTAAAATAATGAAAACAAACTTTGTCCAAAAAATAATCTCTCGATCAATCAGTTTTCCAAATCCAAATCCAAGCGAGCGACGACGACGGTGCGAGGGGGGTCCCTCTTTCCAACCCTTTTAACAATTAATAGGAGTGTTTCTATATTTAAACTCTCCTATTTTTCTTTCCACCACCGATGAGGGACAAATGTCTTTTCAATAAAGCATAAGAGGACTTTTCAAGTTCTCAACTTTCCAAGTTCCCAACTTTTTCAAGTTCCTCTTTCATCTTCGCTCCATTTCCCATTAACTCTTGCTACATACCCAACAGCTATATCATCAATTAAATATTTTGATGCTAATGACTTTAATGGGGCGAAGAGTCTTGCTTCTGGTGTTGCGAGTGGTCTAGAAACTTGTGAAGAATCATTTAGTGAACCACCTGTCAGGATATCTTCAATAAAGTCAGAAAATGATGATTTTGCTAATTTTATTAGTTTAACCGTGAGTTTGATAAACCAATTCGGAAATTAATATGTAATTAGCATTCTCGTTTAACTTATAAGATGTTGTCATGAGTCATTATGATTTATGCTAAAGTTTATAGTACGAGTTATTTGGCTTTTCCTCCCTTTAATTACATTCATATTCATTCTTTATGTCAATTATAATCTTCTTATTTTTATAGGAAAATTCACATAGTTAATTTATTGATATATACACTATCTGTGTTCCTGATTAATTACCAAAATAATGTTTAAATTGTTTTAACTGAATATTGAATTAGTTTCTTCTTTTATATCATTTATACAATCAACTTAGGAAAATCATATCCATCTGTGCTACATACTTCTATTGAAGTTCGTGAAATAAATTTTCAAAGTAACCCTATTAGATATAAAGCTTTTTCTCACGACGAATTAGTGGGAAATTTGTGTTATAGAACATGATTTTCCAACTCATTTTCCACCGAACAATTCACAATTTGATTATATAAAACACTTTATGAATTAGCCAAACACAAATTATTTTTTCAAAAGTATGTTTCTGAAAAGCTATTTTAAAAAAATACTTTTGAAAATAAGTAATTTTTAGCAATAATGCCAAACAGACTCTAGTTTATAATGGCTAGTAAAGAAACAAAAATTTGATTGAAAATCATATTTAGAGTGATTTTAAATATGATTGTGAACTTTAATAAATTGTGCATTCTTTTTTTTTTCCAAAAATAATAGAATAACATCTATAATGTAATTAAAGAGCTTTGTTTTGGGAGAAATTATATTCTCAACACGTTTTCATTATTAATTTTTTCAATATGTATGTTACTAAAAATACAGTGAATTAATATTAAATTATTTGCGCGCCTAAATTAAAAGATGATACTTACTAATACTAGTTTATTTCAAAAGGAAATGATATAGTTACCATAATCTTGACCCAATAATATCTGCTAATCTTTTATGGAAAAGAAATAAATATGAATATGTACTGATCTAGCTATAAGAACTACTCCACATATGACTAAAAAAATATATGTATTGGTGAAGATAAATTCCATGAAAGCATTACCGGTGATTTTCATGCTCTTTCTTTCTCTTGTTACTTTTTCGTCGGGAGATTTGATAGAAAATGTTTGTCGAACATCTAGTGACTTCAAAGTTTGTATTGACGTTGTTGCTCCCCAGTATACATGCAAGTGTACGTGGTCGCGCAAGTAATATAGATTCTTGAAGAAACGAGTTATCGTTCCCAAGGGACTTATGATTAATTTATATTTAACACTTAATTCTACAAATAAAAGTAAAAGTAACCTTTTCAACAGTTGATGATTGATTGTTAACTACTACTAATTATGAACTAAATGAAAGTAACTAATTGTGAACGTCTTTAATATTATGTTTCAAGCAAGTTAAAAACAATTGCAGGGATGCATCATATATATACTGAATATCATGTATCATATTATTGGCATAGAACTAATTTCAGTTGTCAAGTTACTGATTTATAAGGTTAATTATATGAGTCGGGCTATACACCTCTCGTCGCCTACCCCAATTAGCTACCTAACTACATCGTTGAGCGGGGATAAATAGACTAATTGGCGAGCATTTATATTTCATCTTATTTCGTAACCAAGCAAGTTGTTCGTCCGGGCATCACTCCTAAACACAAATCACCTCGACTTAACGAGTCGATCAAGCTCTTGATATCCTCTGGTCTATCTAACCTCTCTTCTCCCGATTTTAAGGTTAAACAGTAGATTTATCTTTAGATGGCTAGTCAAGAAATACTAAAACAAGAATATAAAAGTAAACTATTATAACAACCAAGAATTAATTCATAAAGCCCTTAATAATCAACAATTCATTTGTAGCTACAGCCCCAGAGCTAGGTTGTTTAGCCACTCATGCAACTAGAAAACCACAAAATACAATTGCTCATGCGATTTCCCGGAAAATAGAAGAGTTAGAAGATCAAACCCTATTACAAACGTAGATACTTGCTCTTGCATACAAAATAAAAGTCGAACCCTAACAATGGAGTCCTAAGGGCCTATTTATAATAGTTAGGAATAATAGAGTCGAATTATACTTCAACTAGAAGTCCTTTTTAAATCAACTTTCGCCAAAACTCTACAAAAGACTGGGGCATCGCGCCCAATTCGCGCCTGGAAGGCTGACGCGCCGTGCTGCCAGTGCGCCTAACTATAGCCCCAGTAAAACCCCCCTGGCGCGTCGTGCTTGGCCTGCGCCAGTGGTGTTGGGGCGCCGCGCCTGGTCTTTGCTCCTGGCGTCGCTTTTCATCTTTAACTCTTTTTTCTTCCTTGACTCAATCACTTCCCTTAGGAACCCTGCAAAATTGCTAATCATGTATGTTAGTATGCATTCATTGCAATCTTAAGCCAAAATATGCTAGTTAGATTAGTGAATGTCCTAAAACTTACGTTAAAGATGGTTAATTTGTAGTAATTGGGCATATAAATATGCCCAAGATCACCACTCCACACTTAAACATTTGTTAGTCCTTGAACAAACTCTATCTTATCAAATCACACTCTTAAACCTTGGACTCATCACCTCGCTTTACAATCGGCCAAACACATTTAATCATGATCTTGTGGCACACACTACATGTAATACTTTCAACTCTTTCTTATAGTCTACCAATCAACAATTCCCAACCTCGATGAATGACTCTTATCAAATAATTCCGGGCTAATTCAATATCATAGAGACAAGACAAACAAGATTACGCACCAAAACATGTTTCATGAATGCCCTCACCACTTTAAGTATAGCCTTTCATTCACACCAACAACCATGCATTTCAATCATAAGGCTATTTTTTTTATAAAATTCACTCTCACACTCACAAATGAAGTTTTCACATATCCTAACATGCCATAAGCTTGTCCTTGGTGTACTTTAATTTTCACAAAATGTTACTCCTAGAATCAAGAGGACATTCATTCGGTTGTAATGTTGGCTTTAGGTAAGGGAGGATACATTTGGGTAAAATTAGTGACTCGTCATCCCTAATGCACATGTTTTGTTCTCCTTGCTAACATTCACAACTCTTTCTTCCCCTTTGAATTCCCCATTAGATGTTTTCCAATTGAATTTAACATCTTGCCTTCACTTTCACTTGAGCCCTCTTTTTGCACACACCCCTTTTTTCTCTCCTCTTTATTTTATATAATTTTTTTAATTTTTTTTTCTTTTCTTCTTTTTGCCACTTCGACTTAGACTTTTTAGCCTTGGTCGAAGTGCACAATGTCCCAAGGGACCAGGGCCAATCACAAACTTTTAGGACTTATGGCATATCATTTGTCTACCTCTCTCTTTCTTCTCCACAAAACCAAGCATTTCCACCCTATCCATTTTAACCAAAGTTATCATTTTCTTCAACTCAACATAGTGCATTAAGGATTACTTTGGGATCAAACTAATGGTATCAATAAAAAGGGATTCGGCTCAATTCAGTGGGTTAGAACAAAATCAAGGCTACACGGCTCAATGAGGCTAAGCTAGGGATATTTTATTTGGAGGCACATAAGGAAATTCAAACTTGGCTATTCAAAGAAACGCCTCAATCATATTCTATAATTCACACAAGTTACTCCTTAGGCACACTTGGGGCAAGTTCTAGATGTTACTCAAATACAAAAACTAAGCAACAATTCTCCACACATGGCATCACAACACACATAAGGACCCAAAACTTGTAGCATGCTCACATAAATTGCATTACGGTGTTTCCACACAATTAAGCCCATATTCTTTATTTTCATTTAGAGTCAAGACAAAGAGATTATGTTTGTTTTCAAAGTCACCATTTAAATATTGCAAACAAAGTGTTACCACCCATGACGTCTAGCCAATTATCAAGACAAGATTTCAAAGTGCCAAAAAGGTAGGTTTCATACTTCTACTCCTAATGACTAATTTTCCCTTAAGATTGTTGTCATCCATCCATCATCGGGAAACGTCACTCCTAGACGACTCTAAGACTCAATAAAGCAATAACTAGTCATACTCGGTTCAATGGGACTATCCTCGGGAAAAGAATCGAAAACAAAATGCGAGGAACCCTCCTAAAAAAATTAAAAAGACTCGATAAAGCAGTAAACTATGTACAATGAGGTTCAACTTCCGCAAACACTTGTTGCTCCCCAGTATACACGCAAGTGTACGTGGTCGCGCAAGTAATATAGATTCTTGAAGAAACGAGTTATTGCTCCCAAGGGACTTATGATTAATTTATATTTAACACTTAATTCTACAAATAAAAGTAAAAGTAACCTTTTCAACAGTTGATGATTGATTGTTAACTACTACTAATTATGAACTAAATGAAAGTAACTAATTGTGAACGTCTTTAATATTATGTTTCAAGCAAGTTAAAAGCAATTGCAGGGATGCATCATATATATACTGAATATCATGTATCATATTATTGGCATAGAACTAATTTCAGTTGTCAAGTTACTGGTTTATAGAGTTAATTCTATGAGTCGGGCTATACACCTCTCGTCGCCTACCCCAATTAGTTACCTAACTACATCGTTGAGTGGGGATAAGTAGACTAATTGGCGAGCATTTATATTTCATCCTATTTCGTAACCAAGTGAGTTGTTCGTCCGGGTGTCACTCCTGAACACAAATCACCTCGACTTAATGGGTTGATCAAGCTCTCTATATCCTCTGGTCTATCTAACATTTCCTCTCCCAATTTTAAGGTTAAACAATAGATTTATCTCTAGATGGTCAATCAAGAAATACTAAAACAAGAATATAAAAGTAACTTATAATGACAACCAAGAATTAATTCATAAAGCCCTTAATAATCAACAATTCATTCGTAGCTACAGCCCCAGAACTAGGGTGTTTAGCCACTCATGCTATTAGAAAACCACAAAATACAATTGTTCATGCGATTTCCCAGAAAATAGAAGAGTTAGAAGATCAAACCATATTACAAACGTAGATACTTGCTCTTGCACACAAAATAAAAGTCGAACCCTAACAATGGAGCCCTAAGGGTCTATTTATAATAGTTAGGAATAAGAGAGTCGAATTCTACTTCAACTAGAATCAACTTTCGCCAAAACTCCACAAAAGACTGGGCATCCAGCCCAATTCTCGCCTGGCAGGCTGGCAGGCTGGCGCGCCGCGCTGCCAGTGCGCCCAAATGTAGCCCCAGTAAAAAACCCTGGGCGCATCGCGCCTGGCCTGCGCCAGTGGTGCTGGGGCGCCGCACCTGGTCTTTGCTCTTGGCGTCGCTTTTCATTTTTAACTCTTTTTTCTTCCTTGACTCAATCACTTCCCTTAGGAACCCTGCAAAATTGCTAATCATGTATGTTAGTATGCAATCATTGCAATCTTAAGCCAAAATATGCTTGTTAGATTAGTAAATGTCCTAAAACCTACGTTAAAGATGGCCAATTTGTAGTAATTATATGCCCAAGATCAGATGCTCTTAGAGCGGACCCTAAAAGCTTTTCTACGGATAAAAAAGGTTTGGTACGTATTCAACTTCAACAGTGTTCAAAAAAGGCAAATAGTATTTACAATGAAGTCTCAAGTCAACTAGAGCAAGCAAAAGAACATGTTCTCATACAATGCCTTCAAATTTGTAAAGAAAATTATGATAATGCAATAGATGATGCTACATCAACAATTAAATATTTTGATGCAAAAGACTTTTTGGGGGCAAGGACTTCTATTACTGCTATTGCGAATGCTCCTGACACTTGTGAAGAAATATTTAATGAACCACCTATTAGAATATCCCCAATAAAATCAAAAGATGATGATTTTATGAATTTTATTGGTTTAACCATGAGTTTGTTAAATCAATTCAAAAATTAATATGTAATCAGCAATTCAGCATTCTCAAGCTGAATTTGCATATGATAATATATGGCATACTTTCTTGACCTTTTCTTTAATATACTCTGCCACTCTTTTGATGGTTTTGCAAACTGATATGCATGTGAAAAATAAAGTGCTAGTACTACTAGACTCTTGGCAATTTTACAAAAGGAGATTATTAATATTTTGTTTTATATTTTAACTAAATATTAAATTATTTTTTGTTTTTTATCATTTGCACAATCAACCTCTAGAAAAATTATCACTTTTTATTGATAACTGTGTATTTCAAAAAACAAAAATAGAGTATTTAAGAGATACCAAAAAAATCTCTTGTTTTTTGGTGTATCAAAATTAAGATCTAGATCAAGGATATTACGAAAACATTCATATATCATTTCGAGACAACATAACTCTCTCAATAGAGAAGAGTTGGAGTTTTTGTGTATAATCATGATTTTCTAGTGATTAAATGGTCAATCAATTAATTGGGCAATATAATGGCAACGTAATTATAAATTGCTTGAAAACAAAATTTCAAATCATATAAGTATATACTTATTATAATTAATAACATGATTAATCGATTTTTCATTAATTAAATGATAAGTTATAGCTACATTGATTATGACATCTCACAAGAAATATTATTTATCTTTTCAGTCATAATATATATATATGTTCTTCTGTCAAATTTCTAATCATTCAATGAGTTAAAATATTGGCTTTAGTCTTCCTTATTTTATTCCTTCTAATAGCTTATCATTTCAATTAGTTAACATTTTTTCATATGCAATGTATATGGGTCATTAATTTGAAGAATATAACTACTAATTTAATTTGTATTTAATATTTCAAGTTTGTGAAAAATACTGAGGTAATGGTACAGCACTGTTTGATGAGACATTTAGTGTTGGTCAAAAATTTTCAAAGGAAAACAAAATTTCTTGTTATCATCATTTTAAGAAAAAAGAAAATCGCATATGGGGTTTTAATACAGCTCTAAATATAAAATATATTTTATGTGGAAAATATTGAAAATCACGAAAATAGCTTAAGGCGTGTCTATGACACTATCTTTAAGAATAATTCATCGATTAAAATGCATCCGAGGAAAATATGTTTATTGACCAGTTTTAAGTTGAAAATATGTTATTGACCGGTTTTAAGTTGAAAAAACTGTTTGACAGCTCCAAATTTCCTTATTAGGAAAAGCTTATTAAGGCAATATAATAAATATAATCAATGTCTGATATCAAAATAATGGCAAATGAAGAAGAAGTTATTAAATATTACTACTACTTATAGGTAGAATAAAATAAATAATATGATTAATATTATTATTAGTGAGATATATTAATTATTTTACTAACATTTTAATCATCTGATTTTGATAAATTGCTAATAACAAAGTATTTTCTTGTTTTCTAATAGATGCCTCCATCGAAATTTCCTTGTTACCTTCTTTGTATGACCATTTTTTTTGAATTTTTTATTATTATTTGTTGGATTCACTTTTATTTTTTGAAAAATTGTTTTAATATATTCAAAAAGAAACATGAATGTAAAAAATAAAAATTAAAAGAAAACAAAATAACAACGTATTATTGGTTATAAATTTTCTAATTTTACATCTAAACATATCACTGACATATTAAAATTAAAATTAAGTAATAAGTGATAAAAAATAATATGAGTGTACGAAATATTGACAATTCTTTTTTTTTTCCTTTCACAAAACATAATTGATAACTTGCACTTTCTTTTCCATATTATATTGTACTTAGTTAGTTGTCAGATTAAGAAAAAAATTGATTGAAAATTATATTTAGAGTGAATTAACTTTAATAGACTATTTGCATGCCTAAATTAAAAGAGGATACTTACTAATACTAGTTTTCAAAAGGAAATGATATAATTACCACAATCTTGACTCAATAATATCTACATGATCTTTTATGGAAAAGAAATAAATATGAATATTCTATTCTAGCTATAAGAAGCACTTGACATATGACTTAATATACATATGTACTTGTGAAGATGAATTCCTTAAAAGCATTAACAGTGATTTTCATGCTTTTTTTTTCTTTTGTAACATTTTCATCGGGAGATTTGATAGAAGATGTTTGTCGAACGTCTAGTGATTTTAAAGTTTGTATCAATGCTCTTAGAGCGGATCCTAAGAGCTCTTCTGCTGATAAAAAAGGTTTAGTACGTATTCTACTTCAACAATGTTTAACAAAGGCAAAAAATATTTACAATGAAGTTGCAAATCTACTAGAGCAAGCAAAAGAACATGTTCTCATACAATGCCTTCAAATTTGTAAGGAAAATTATGATAGTGCAATAGATGTTGCTACAACAGCAATTAAAGATTTCGATGCAAATGACTTTTTTGGGGCAAAGATTACTGTTTCTGCTGTTGTAAGTTGTGCAGATACTTGTGAAGAATCATTTACTGAACCACCTATTAGGACATCCCCAACAAAATCAAAAAGTGAAGATTTGATGAATTTTGTTGGTTTAACCTTGAGTTTGGTAAAGCAATTCAGCAATTAATTTGTAAATGTATTAAAATTTATAAGATGATGTCATGACTACATAATGGTATGTTAAAGTTTATTTTATGAGTTATTTGTTGATTTAACATTGAGTTTGGTAAATCAATTCAAAAATCTGTAATTTGCATTCTCTTTAAGCAGCAAGAAAAAAAAAAGTAAAGCAAAACTAGTACTAGTCTCTTAAGCCTGTCAATTGGGCCGGCCCATCTGGTTTCAGCTCATTAAGGCCGGCCCGGTAACGGCTCATGTCCGATAAGGCACGAACCAGCAGCCGGCCCCTTATATTAGTGGGGTGGGAAAATGCATATTGAGAAGCATATTTTCATTGAAATAGTGGAAAGCTTCCTAATTTTTTCATATGGCTTCCTAATTTTTCCTTATGAAACATTGTTGATATCCAATTTTGGTCCCACAATTTAATTAATTTAAGCTTCTTGAATTTCAAACAATATGAAATTATTATATTTTAAAATCAAATATACTTTCAAAATCATTTTCAAAACAATTTTTCCATTATATATATATATATATAATTCTTTTTAAAGATTTGGAAAATCGTTTTACCAAATTTTGACTAATTTTACAAATTAGTTGATGTAATTGGTACTTTTATTTTAAAAATAACTAGTCTATAACAAAATAATTATTTTATATTGTTAAAATTAAGAAGCTTAGAAATTAATTATAAGCATAATTTATTGAGAAAACTACATAATTAGACATACTTCACAACCATATATGCTATTATTACCTATACGTTTAAAATATTATGTATATTACCATCAATTAAGAGTTTCCTATGTATCTTATACTTAGATACATGTATTTTTGCTCCCCGAAACACAAAAATAGTGGGAGAGTCAAGCGAGATAAGGGAGGGAGGCGAGCAAGATTTGTATGTATCTTAGACACATGCTAATCACACTAAATATAGACTAGATACATATATTTGTATGTCTCTGGAATGATTGATCACATGCAGTGGCGAATTTACAGCCAAAAAATAGGGCACCCGCACCGTGGTCTCTTCGTAAAATTAGATATTTTATATGTATATTTTTTAATATTTTGTATAATATTATATTTTTGCACCCGTACTACAAGAAGTCTAAATGGTTCACATGGTTACATGTTGAGCTTTTGACCTTGAGGATTAAGGATCAATTCTCACTTCAATACATTTTACTTGGGGCACCCATGTTCGAAAAATCCTATATTCGCCTCTATTCGCATGTATCTGGGATACCAAATACATGGGAGAGTGGCGAACGAGATTTGTTATGTATCCAGATACATGTGAACCCACTTGGATACAATGTATCTAGAACAAATTACATCTAAATTTGACCCCATATATCTTAAATACATGAATCTGGACGTATCAAGAGGCACCAAAATCTTGTAGAATAAGTAATATTGCAAATTAGAGTGTATCTAAGTAATTAACTCCTAAACTAATGAGATTTATATAAATTCCACTAATTTATTTTGTTCCCCAATTTCAAATTAATTAAAGTTTCAAAGAACCAGGTCCGTTGATTATTTTATTTCTAATAATAAATCCATTCAGCCCTTACTTCAAAACCCAAAATATCAGCCAAATAATTGGTTTTATTTTGGTTTTATTTTTACCTCAGTTTTCTTTTCTGCTATATTTGCTTAAAATGACGAAAGTAGCCTTACTTATTTGGTTTTCTAAGTGTTTTGGTTGTTTAAGCCCGTGACTCTATTCATTCAGAAATAATGCATAAAAATGAACACTCATTTTTTAAGTTATGTTTCTCTTGGTCATCCTAAGAGTCATTCTAACGAGCTTATTTGGTGTCTTGCAACAATAAATTACTTGAAGACGGAATTTAAAATTAGATAATCGGATAACAAGTAGGTACATAGTAGTACTATTTTTGTAATCGGATAACTAGTAGGAATACAATACAACTTAATGTTGTTCATGATAAATCTAAGTAACGTGGAATGTTTGCGGGAATCCACTCGCCACCTTTTATAAATTGTCTAACCGTAAAGTTTGATGCAATATTCGGATCTGTAGTGACGGATGCCCATGTTACACGTCCCTTTGTAACAGCACCCGGTCCTCTATTCTTGTACTCCAAATAATATGGCCGGCGGCTAACAACGGATTTATTTGTTGATTCGATCCATTCAACCCATCCTCTAGGATTTATCAATGTATCAATATAGCTTTCCATTATCACAGTCCTAGAAAATATACCCCATGGCCGACCTAAATATGTCGTGACGTTGTTCAATTTCTCCAAATCGTGGGTAGCCTTAATAGTGCAATTTTGAAGCACAATCCCACTTTCAACGTCCTCAACCTCTCTGTGTTGCGCTGTGATTGTGTTATATTGCTTCGCCATTGGAATGCGGGCTTCAATCAAGCAGTTTTGGAACACGGTTGTTGCGTCACCACATATGAAATCTATAGTGCCATAGATTTCACAGTCTCGGAAGAACTGACGTTGCATTTTCACATACAAGGTGTCTTGATACCCTTCGAATCGACATTTATAAAAGGACACCAAATCTGCGTCAACTCGTAATGCCACTGCCTGATGCTTTATGGGTCCTGCATTATTCCTAAAAGTTAAGTCTTGGGCTGTGAAACCATTGCCAGCGACCCCTGCAAATTAAATAAGAAGAAACAATTATAATTCATTAAAATTAATAAAATTCATGTATATATAGAGAGAGGGACTTACCAACGGTTGCGGTATCATAGGTTTTGTTGCCGTCGACAAAACTTCTATTACCCGTTATAATCGTAGTATCCATCCCTTCTCCAATCAGGAATATATTAGTCTTCTTTTTATCAACTCTAATATATTCCTCATACGTGCCTTTCTTAATTTGTATGAAGAATGGCTTGACACTGTGATCAGGGGCCGCCATTATTGCTCCAGCAATTGTGTTAAAATTCCCGGTCCCATCTTTAGATACAACCACATTATAAGGTGTTTCCGTTATCAATTGGCTTTGAACACATACAACTATAGTTGTAGCGACAAACAACGTCATTATATTTCCTGCATTAAAAAATTTTAAAAATCTGATGAGCTTATGGACAAGAATTACTATAATCTAGATATATGAAAGATGGATACCGTAAAAACTATCTGTGATGGCCATTGCAAAGATGATGATTAGAAAAGAAGTGAAATTCTTTGAGTCACTGAAGGTGACGAGCAGACGGCAATTCTTCTTGGTAGTGGAAGAGTTCTACTCTTTCTTAATATTGTAGTATTGTCAAAGCTTAACAAAATCCCCCTCCTTTATATTGTAATAAAGGCATACTTTTTCTTGCATGTTTTTATTGTAAAATGTCATTTTTAAAGGCTCTCTTTTTTGACAACTAAATGTCATCTTCGTTGAATTGAATTTTTCTACCATTTGTACAATTACTTACCTAGGTAATATGTAATTGTAGTAACATTTTAATTCTTAGTTTAGTTATGATATTGCTTTCTTCTTATTATCTTTTCTTATTCGGAGGGAATCAACTTGTGACTTTTATGACATTTTAATTTTGTGAAGATACAATTTTGTACTTTCTTCATTTCTTTTAAAATGATATTTTAACTTCTGTAATATTCTCCAAAACAAATGGCTTTTTAAGATATCAAGAAGATATTATTTTTTGTTTTTTTTTCGAAGTTATTTTTCACCTAAAATGCACAAGAAATTCTGAAAGAACTAGATGGAGTAGGGAAAATGGGAAGGAATTACATGTTATAAATGACAACATGAAAGCGTAAATTAAAGCATTAGTCTCTCCTTTTGTTTTTGCCTTCGATGTATCCTCTTGTAATCGTTTCGTATTTAAATTTTCATATTTTGAATTTCTTAATAATTTTTTTTGTCTCCGTCAGTGACGAGAACTGCTCGATGCGCCAAAAAGTCATATTAACCTTTAGGTAGTTGATCGCGGATAAAAAAATCTAAGAATTTTTTTAGTACAATTTCGTAATCTTTCTCTTTTCTCAGCCGAGTTGCTTAGATGTTAAGCACCGTACGATCTTAAAGTTGTCGGTTCGAGTCATCAAAGAAGAAAAAAGATAGTAATGTGTTAATACTTATGTCCATTATACTTGTAGTAACGTGACTTTCATTTCATCCTATATTATAATTGAACTCGCTACTTTTTTAACCCCTTATGTCAATACGATTTGTTAATTTACTCCATAACGTTTAATCTTTTTTTATAGTATCACTCTTTATATTAATAGTAAAAAACACTCTTTACTTGCACGCTAATTTCAAATTTTACACCCATTCGAGAATTGAGTTGTTGGATAATGCAAAATATAGATTAGTTGAAGAGAAATATCCAAGCAAAATACAAGTTGGAGTGAGTCACTATACATTACCTTATCCAAAAAATAGTGTTTTAGCTAAAGAATAAGAATACATATATATTAGTAAATGTCTATCATGAACACTTCAATTTATTTTACCTATATATAGGTGAATTATTATCATCATACTTTAAAAAGGGTATGTTATATTATTGATAGTCACAATCATGTGACACAACTTTGATACAAAAGTTGGTGAAAAAATTCATGATTTCCAAGTGAAAATGACAAACGAAATATATATAGATAAGTTTTTTACTAAAAAATAATATTTAGACACGGTTAAGATCTGAGTGAACGGTAATTTGATGACGTTCAAGACATGAATAATCATTATTCATTTGGAAAAAAAACTCTTATAAGTAGTGCTTTCGTTAAAAGATAAGTGTATAATTTAAATTTAAACAGACATATAGATATACTACATTGATTTTGCGTAAAACTTAAATTTAAGGTAATAATATATGCTTTACATTTATCTACAATTCTATGTATAAAACATTGGTGCTATAGTTATTTCACAATTCTATTACTAGTTCATTCCTACGAAGCTTGTTTCCCATTTATCAACGTTTTCTCTTATCTATCTAATAATAATAGGTAAACTTATAATAGTATGTGGATAACATTTTACTATATTATATAGTTTCAACTTTTAATTTTTAACTTTTATAGTCACATTTCATAGGGAAATTCTAATTAATTAGTATAACGTTGCTAAGGATTTGAAAGCTCAAATTGAACTTTGGTCATTGATAGCAACCAAGATTTAATTAATTTGTTACTTGTTGCTTTCAATTACCTCAATTGACCCTATTGCTAGTGAAGTGTCTAAATAACACTCAATCCCAAGTACTAAATAAAACACTAATAATATTGATATATATAAAATTACCTAATATGCATTTGTTTCTAGCCAAGAAGAAACTATAATTGGTCACATGAAAGTAAAATGTCAAAATTGGCTAAAGAAAACTATTGGTCACATGAAAATTATAATACCAAAATTGCGGGGGAAAAAAGAAGATAAAATAGTATCTTTTCTTTTGTACTACTAGGCTTAAATATTTTTTTAGGTATCATTTGAGCAATTTTGATCATTTAAAGAGTTGATTCGGATAATATGAAGGTAAGAAGACTGTTTCTAATAGACCTTTGACTCAAGTTGAGAATAACAAAATCATTTTTAAAAATGAAAAAAAAAATGAAGTCGAAGGCCATATAGAATAAAATGGTGAAAATTGTAGTAACAATAATCAATAATATGATAATCAAAGTAAATTAGACAACAACAATAATAAAATCGAAGATAACAGGAAAATAATAGTAAATGTATATCCTCCATATCATGTCATCACCCCCACCTCCCATCCTCCTTTTAATTGTCTTTTTTCTAGCTTAGCTACTAATAGTACTACTAATTTAGCATGGCAAGGACCACCACCAACACCACCAGCTGCATCAACTCCGTCATACAAATATAGAGGTTGTGTTTAAATAGTTTCTTTAATCCTAGTAAAATACAAGTCATAGAATTATCTAAAGTGTTATTTACTAAAACAATATAAAATGTGAGATATGGGTGATCGTCCTTAATTGTCGAAACAGTATCATTGAGATGATGATCT
The DNA here is from genome assembly GCF_019186545.1 of Solanum stenotomum. Classification (NCBI taxonomy): domain Eukaryota; kingdom Viridiplantae; phylum Streptophyta; class Magnoliopsida; order Solanales; family Solanaceae; genus Solanum; species Solanum stenotomum. The sequence goes on from NW_026032120.1 coordinate 134,011, forward strand.
TTAGGTGTACTATTCATAGTATACTAAATCACAATTTTATTTCTTAATTTCTGACATTGTACATAATATTCTTGAGAATATATTTAGTGTGACTTGTATAGTGATTTAATTATAGTTATTCCAACTTTAAATAGATCAATGATCACATAATTATGACATTATACATCATCAATCGAAAGATGATTTTTTAGTAGTAGTGACTTTTGTGTTACTAGGGTGAAAGTTTTCAATTTTTCCGTTAGAAAACTTAATTATGTTACTTTAGTGAAAAAACATCATAGATTGTACTAGTTGAAATAATTTGATCTATGATCGTGTTGAAATTTAAGACAAAATATATCTAATTAATAATATTGGAAATTAATTAAAAAAGAATGTCATTTTTACTTCTCCTTGAAAGCCAAATGTCATTTTCATTTTCTTGGTTTTTGTAGCATTTGGGCCATTACTTAGAAAGCTCGTGAATTTTATGAATTTACACATTAGATTTATATCAAGTCTCGAATCACTTAAAAATAAATTTTGAGAGAGTTTGAAAATCATATAAAATCTCGCTATCCTAGCTTTAAACTCAACACCGAAGGAGTTGAATGAAATGAGCTAAAGAAATTGAATGAAGTAGCTTTCAAAAACACATAGTAGTTTCACTCGAATTTAGATACATAGAGAAGAAGTTGAAAGCAATAAAAATAGTCATTTCTTTACGAGTTATTTGTCTTTTTATTTCTTTTGCCTCCATATTCATCATTCATGTTGATTATAGTATTTTTATTTTCTGCTTATTATTATTTTACATGTGATACTATTGTTCGAGTCCATTGGGTTGAAGCCCAACATATGTCTTTTCTTCTGTAAAGCCACTGTCAAGTTCATGAAAAGGAAGTTAATATTTAGTCAAAGGGGTCATAATAAAGCAGCAACTTAAGCAAATGATTGAATTATGAGTTAAAATAAGCTAAAAAGTCATAAATTAGAATTTGTAACTTATGATTCATTTATAAGTCAAAACTGAAAAAGTTAGTCCAAACAGATTCTCAGCCTGTAAATAATTGAATATGAACTGAAGTTCAATTGTCTTATTTAACTGTTTGTGTACATGTTTTCTTATTATTATTGTGGTCATTAACAATTATGTCAATTAACTTAGATGAATTCTTCGGAGATTTTGAATAATTTTCTTTAATATTGTGTTGTCCATCGGCTCACCCTTGTTGGTATATTAAGAAGTCGGCCTCAAATTGAAAAAAATAGATCTAAATTTGCGGAAAAGATTTCAGTGTTCAAAATAAGTGTTAATCAACTTAAGAAAATCATATTAATATGTGGTACATACTTTTATTGAAGGTTATGTAACCCTATTAGAATAAAGATTTTTCACTGCGAATTAATGGGATATTTGTGCTATAGAACATTTTTTTTGAATTTGTTTTTCACCAAACAGTTCACTGGGAAAATGCATATTGGAAAGTAGATATAGTGGAAATTAAAGTTTTCTAATTTTTCCGTATGAAACATTATTGAACACCCAATTTTGACTCCACGGTTTAGTTAATTTTAAGCCTTTTCAATTTGCAACAATTTAAAATAATTATATTTGAATTAAACATCGATCTTTTCTTAAAAATCAACTAATTTTACAAATTGGTTGACGTAATTGGTACTTTTATTTAAAAGTAGCTAGTCCATAACAAAGTAATTATTTCATATTGTTAAAATTAAGAAGCTTAGAAATTAAGTATAAGCATTATTTATTGGGAAAATTATATAATTGTACTTCACTACCATTTATACTAGTATTATCTATATTTTCAAAAATATTATGTATCTTAGCACTAATTAAGAGTTTCCTACATTATCTTGTTCAGGTACACAAAAATAGGCGGAGAGGCGAGCGAGATTCGTATGTATCACAGATACATGTGAATCACACTAGATACATGTATTTGTATGTATCTAGAGTGATTCGCATGTATCTGAAATCCCAGATACATGGGAGAGTGGCGAGTAAGATGGGAGAGAGGCAAGGCAGGCGAGCGAGATTTGCTATGTATCCCGGATACACGCGAATCCACATGGATACAATGTATCTAGACAAATTACATCTAAATTTGACCATATGTATTTGAAATACATGTATTTGGACGTATCTGGAGGCATAAAAATTTGATAAGATACATAATATTGCAAATTAGAGTGTATAATTAGTTTCTAAGCTAATAAAATTTACATAAGTTTCATTAATTTATTTTGTTCCCCAATTTCAAATTAATTAAAGTTTCAAAGAACCGGGTCCCTTGAATTCTTTTCTTTATAATAATCCATTCAACCCTTACTTTAAAACCCAAACCAAATAACGTGCCCAATTCTACGCCCCATACCCGCGAAACTCTTCTTTAACCATTCCTTGTAATCTTAGGACAATCCGGACGAAATCTATTTGGCACCGGCTCACCCAATACCCTTCGAGTTTTCCATAATTGAATCATCTTTTTAGTAAAAGCGACTTCGCCATTTTCATAATCCGTCACAAATCTTGTCATGTCTTCGATTTGAGGAAGCTCTTGTTTCCCTCCTAGTTGTCTAAGTACTCAAGAAGAAGCATATGGTCGAGTTCCTCTCAACCTAACAAATATCAAGTAGGGAGGCTTTCCACTTCGGATCACCATTTTTTTTGTTACTACCAAGCATGGGATCGACCACTGCACATTTTCCTCTCTCAAACCCTGAAGTCTCGGGCACCAAAATTCTTGACCTCGAGTCCTGTTGAAATGATTACGTTGCACCCACCAATCGTGACTTTCGAGTCTGTTTGGTCTTTCTAAGGGATCTGGTTCTGTCGGATTATGAGCTTTGATCAAGTGTCTCATCATCCACCATTGAAGTATTAAGTTGCATCCTTGAAAGAAACGTGTGCCATATTTGCATCTATCCAATGCCCTGTAAATGTCAGCAAGGATCATGGGAGCCAAATTGTAGTACTTTCTTGCAGATCCGTAGCCTATTCCATTAAAAATAGCGTGAGTGACTATTACTACACTTGGATGGATGGTGTAGTTTGGTCCTTGGGGAAACACCATTGTCCCAAGTAGGCATATCGCAAAAGCGAGGGGGCGTATTTCTTTCCATTTTTCTTTCGAGAGAAACTCTTCTTTGAACTTCTCGTAAGCTCTTGTGCGTCCGAATCGATAATACAACTTTTGAAGTGGAATATTTGACCCGGAAAGCCTGTCCATCCACTCAGCTTTGACAAGTGCAAGTTTTTCTTTAATTTCACCAAAACCCCATATCTTTGGAAAGAGAAGATCAGTATCGGATTGGTGTTTCCTCTTGTTGCACATGCCGACACTCTCATAACTTGCAAGAACTTCAGCAATAGTCGGAGTCAACTCTACTTTCCCAAATCGAAATACCATGTTGTCGTTGACCCAAAACTTCACCATTATTCCAATCCAGTTGGAATAAGCCACCATTTCTACCAATGATAGGAGATGGACTATGTGTCTTTGAACTTTCTTCTTGTCTTCAGCGTTCATGAACTTCCACCAAACTTGGAGATAAGGATGGGGTATTGTCACCATCCGGGTCCTCAACGGCTCACATGTCGGATTCATCCTACAAGAAAAACAAACAAAGGTAAGTTAACCCCCACCCCCATAGATAATTGATTTGTTTAAATCGACATATACATCATTCAATTAAACACATAAGCATGATTGTCTTTTTATTGGCAAATGGACCAAATAGACACAAGATGAGCTTCTAATGGTCCCAACACACCTTGGGTGTTAGGTCAACCTAGTTCAAAATGCACTAAAAATTTTGATTTGATTTTGCTCTACGCTAGTTGACTAAGAGTGGCTTTTGAAAGACCGGGAACCCAAGTGGACAACTTAGGCTGGAATTCACGACAACCATTGGACGCATGACGTACCAATAAATCGCTGATCCTTCCGGAAAAGGGTTGAGTATAAAAAGTCCGGATGCGATTATGCAGAAACCGTCATTAATATACTATACACACAATAAGAAATGCCATGAATACAATGACAGTTATATCAATTTAAACATGTTTAACGCAAATAAACAATTCAGCAATTAATAACAATCAGTCAAATAAGTGAAATCTTATGGTTAGAACTTAATTAACTCCCCAACAGAGTCGCAATTTTTGTTTTACTTGAAAGACATAGATAAAAGAAAAATGACTAGTTTTCAAAAAATTGATTAAACCTATGATTTAAGAGAAATCGAATTTCCAAAGAACAAAGTCCCCACTTAATTTTTTAGTAAAAAATCAAGAAAAAACTAAGGTTTTCAAAAGACTTAAACAGATAAAATCAATTGAAAAAGGGTTCAAGTTCAATGTACATTCCGAGAAGGTGTTAGGCCCTCAGAATTCCCGCTAACTTGCGGTTGACCGGCGATTTGACTAAAATGACTTTGACTAATTTTGAGAAAATAATAACTAATTAAAAAGCAATTCACTTTTTATTTCTAAACTATATTTATTATTATTATTATTATTATTATTATTATTATTATTATATAATTATCTTAAGGGAAATAGGACTAAGGAGGATTTTTGGACATAAATTAAGTGTTGACAAGACTAATATTAAAATAAGGACTAAGTAATAAAATATATATACCTTAATTTGAAAAATAAAATAAAATGACCATTCTTGGGAATTTAATTAAATTAAGGAAAAACTACAGAATATGGCAAACATCAATATACATTTAAAATAAATAGCTATAGTTTATTTTTATTATGTTATATGGATATAACTATACAATAAATAGCAAAGTTAATTATATACCAATAATCAGTTTTTCTTATATATATATTTAATATAAATAAATATTAAATAGGAAAGTTATTATTACACTTATAATTAACTATGTCCTCATCAATACTTTCTCTTTCATCAATATCCCTATATCAAAGATTTTTTGTATTTCCCCCAAATTTCTTCCAATTCAAGATCATTTTGTATGATTCTAGGAGCGATTTTTGTGATTTGAATTCATTAGGTATTTTCTAATTGATTTTTTTCCTCCTTTTTATGAAAATTTTATTTGTATACATCTATTTTCATCTATTTTTATAGGGTTTTGATTGAAGAATTTGCTTTTCATAAATTATATTGCTTTTATACTTTTCTTTCCATGGTGAAATTGCATATCTCCTTGCGATGAGTGTCACCTCTACTGCTGGAGCCATTATGTTACCATTGTTAGCAGAGAGTGTAGAGAGGGAATTTTGTTGTTTGTCAAATTTGTATATAGTATAATACTTATATACATAGACAATTGTATTGTAATATTAACACAAGTTGAAATAGTGATTTGTGAATACAAGTATATTTGGATACATAAGTAATATATCCAATTTGAAAGGTTGATTAGGCAATACAAGTATAGTTGGATACATTAATACTATATTTTTATAAATAGTATTATAGGAAAAACTTGATAAAAAAGAGATTGACATTTTGTTGGCTTTTTCAATTTTTTATACAACCGAACACTTACACTTTGATACCTACACATTCTATTGTTTTTCCATTTTTCTTATTTAACAACAGTGTATTCATATGTATACTGTATTGGTGTATTCATTTTTTATTTAACAATAGTGTATTCATGCATTTTCCAAATTGTTGTGTTCATATGCTAAAATTGTACTACGTTACCTTGTTTGATGTATTAATACATTAAGTTTTTATAAATACTTGTATACTTGATATATTAATACTTTAAGTTTTATAAATAGAAACACCAATTTGAATTCAAAGTATTCATATGCTAATTGTACAAGTAATATATTTTTCTTATTTAGTTATTGTAATTACAACTGTATTAGTGTATAAATAGAAAAATAAAAAACATATACAAAAATATAGCGAGAAAAAGACATGAATATTCTTTTATATTCAAAATTTTATGAATACCTTTATAATTAGTATTTTGTGAATATATTGTATTTATGAAAATACAACTTACTATTGTATTATGTGAATGAATCGGGATATGCATTCAATATGTAAATATTAGTTGGTAATTTAATAATGGAAGTTTGAGTGATTTAGGGACATAATAAAAGGTTGGCAGTTATGGTAACATACCTACCTTATTTAGTACATTGTAAGATTATTGTATAAATAATTAAAAAAATAAAAAAATACAAACATGCAGCTAGAAGTTGACATAAAAGTGTAGTCATTTTTAGTAAATAACATATTTATAGCTATTGAACTTCAATAACCCTATAACTATAGTCATTTTTGTAAGTTGCTCTTAAATTAAACCATAAGATAATCAAAGTTAGTCAAACAATACAATATAAACAATAATAGAGGGAAAAGAAATATTTCGACTTGGACTATGGCCCAAATCCAATTAAATTGGCCTTTTGGGCCATTTGCTCTCCTTCAATTTTCTGATCTTATCTCATTGGGCTTTGGCCCACTTTTGAACCACCTGACTTGCTAAAAATCATTAAAGGCTTTGGGCCTATTTGCTTTCATTCCAGCCTTGTATTTCAACTTTTCGAACCTGTATTTCAATCCTCTGTTGGCTGACTCAAACGATAAAATAGAGCCTTTATGGCTCGACTCGAAAATGTAAGGAACAGAAGTCTGTTTGGACTCGAAAAGGTTCATACAACACACGAAAGAAGGCAAAATGTTAGTATTCGAAGTAAGGAAGCAATTAAGACATGATTTCAATTTATGAGGAGGTAAGCTAGGCAATTCAAGGCAACAAAAAGCCATTACCAGTGACTAAATGAAATTCAGGGAAAAGCACAGGTTAAGAAAAGATGAAAACACATACTTAACAGTAAGAAAGCCTTATTCTATTAAAGTCAGTTGACAAAGTAGCCATACTACCAATTAGAAAGACACCTTGTATATGCTCATTTTAAGAGGAAAGCTACATTAAAATCAATAAACAACAAACTGGATGGTAAATTGGAAGCCATGCTCTATAATCAACAAATAATACACATTATGCTATGATTAAAATGACTCTACTAAATGGAACCTAATAATGTTATTTTATCATGCTAATTGACAGAATGCTACATATAAAGGAAAGCAGGCAAAATTATTATTATTATTTTTTTTTTTTTTTTTTTGAAGAAACCCATTATTATATTCAAACAAACTAAACAAGGCAAACTCCTTTAACCCCACTAAACATGCCTATGAGCACAAATAAATAAAAATGGACACAAAAATCTCAGAGACTGACTTTGTTGAGTAGTAAAACCAAATAAATGAGTAAGCCAAACGACAAAAAAAAAGTTTTGTTCAAAGCAAAACTTTCAGATTATAACAAAAAGTTTCAGATTATAACAAAGGGAAGCATGACTTTCGGAAAGATAAAAGATGAGCTTAGCTATATGGACGCATTACAATAGTAATGATATATGAACATGGTATCACGAGTTATATCAAACCAATCATGGACAACAATCAAACCATATGAAACCAAATATAAGTCATCAAAATGGCAACTGCGTTCATATTGTATTAACTCAAAGTGAAAACAAACAGTGAGGAAAACAAGTGACACAACTCATGTTATCCAGATCCTAATCAAAATGCTAAACATTAAGAGTAAAACCAATCAAATTACTATACAAATAAAAGAATGGATCAACGAATCAACCAATACCATAGCATGTTAAGCAAAGACTTTACTAACAATGGACCCCATTCGATGTCATGATCGGAAGGAAAGCAAAATGACAGAAAATTATAGTAACCCAAAGAGCAGAATGCACTTAAAACAGAACTTACAAGCAACATTAAGTATTTAACACACAAGAATCTCATCTCGAAGATGGAAAAGAGACACACATTATAAAGGAGAAAGCATTTCACCTTTTCGAGGGCAGCGAGCTGAGACAACACGAGCAGAGGAGCAGCGAGTTCTACCAATAACGGAACTACGACAAACTCCTACGAACAATGAACCAGCTAGAAACTCCTTCGTGCCTATTTGCTATACTCGAAATAAACTATGGTATAAACTATATTTCTGTTCCTTTCTCTATATATTTTTTTTACTATTTTTCCCAACCTTTTTTCTACCCCTTTTTCCAATCTTTTCTCTGTTTTCCCTTTTTCCTCTTCCTCTGCCAGCCAAAGAAAACCCACACCAATAAAGAATAAAGAGGATCTTTAAATAGAGGAGATTTTTGAGTTGATAGGGGGAAAAATGGGAGGGAATTGGATCTATTCCCAAATTCAAAACTCCCAATCTTTTCACCAATTTGGGACGACACTCTTTTTCTGAGGATTCTGACCCATTTCGGAAGAGGAAGGGGAAGAAAACGCATGCCTGCCGCTCTGTTGTTGCGATGTTGACGTGCTGAGATTGTCGTTGAAAGCTGGAGTTAACACTGTGAATTATTGGACTCGGGTCGCGATTTGGATCGCGTTGCTGACTTGGAGTTCTGGGCCTCAATTTGCTGGAGTTATTCATGTTTTCTTGCTGGATTCAGTTGCAATTTGGACTGGTTCTTCTCGCTGGGCTGCTGCTCGTATGCGTCTAGGTTTGTTGAACGTTGCTGGAGAAGAAGGATAGTGTAGGGGTAGGTTTTGGTATTGTGTTGCTCTTATTTATTGTATGTGTTGGACTGGGTTATTTTGTGGGTTGTTGATATAAGTTGTAGGAATTTAAGAGTGGGTTTGGGTTAGGAATTGAGTTGTTGAATTGGGTCTTGAAAATAAAGCAAAGAATATGGTCAATTCGAATTAAGAAAATAGTCACATGGTGCAATTAGATGAAGTCGGCCTAAAATTAAAATAAGATGAATTATATTAATTAATTAACGAGCTTCTTAATTAAACTAATTAATTCACAAATATAAAATATAACTTAACTAAGCTAATTAATAAACTATTTGAACAAAAACAAAATCTTTTTTGCAATGATTTTCGAATATTTATAAAATGTACTAATTATATATAAAACTATGTAAGAAAACATATTTATTATTTAGAAATTATAAAAGCGACTAAATTTACTTGAAAAATATTTTGAATGCAATAAACTAATTATTTCAATTTGTTTGAAATTTAAGAAGTTCGATGATTAATCTATATTGTGGAGGTCCAAAATTTGCTGTCAACACCAGTCATAACAGAACCCAACAAAGGACGGAAGAAAGCATCATTACCTCTAGTCCCACCCACCTTGGGTGCAGTGCTAGCAACATAAGGATTAGTAGGAGCTTGAGTTGCTTGAGCAGAATGAAGTACTCCAGGACCAACCAATCTCTTTAAGAACGACATGATATGTTGAGCTAACACTAGATCCAAAAGAGAAACACATGTAGTCTCAGCCTGCATCTCTCCCTCTTGTCTGAAATACTAAACATCAACATCAACATTCTCCTCTATCTCTTCATAATGCCCAGGAGGGTTCTCAATCATAAGAGCATTCTCAACATGAGCTCTATTTCCAGCAGGTTCTACTCTTTCACGACCTCTACCCCTAGCTTTTTCTCTACCCCTGCCTCGACCACGACCTCTCGCTGCAGATTCCTCAATCGGAGCATTGACGGGAGCTACGGGTCTAACGCCGTTGAATCTAGTATTAACCATCTGCGAACAGAAAAGTGAATGAGGTTAGATAACAATTTGAATTGTCAGATACCAATTGGAATCAAATCATAGCACGAAAGGAGACAAGAGAAAAATAGAGATTTCCTAAAGTCCTATAGCCTCTCAAAGAAAAGTAAAGGTGTCCCTATACCATTCCGCGAGACTCTATTAGACTCATTTTGGTACATCAAGATCAACGAACATAGGCTCTGATATCAATTTTGTCACAAACCAGACCGTCGTGATTGACATCCACACTAACACTCCGGTGGGAGAACAACTACTACGACCCAAATCAAGCAAATAATCTAAAAACTAAGGCATTTAAGTCAACACTAAGGAAATAAAAATAGAGTTCCCATAAACTCTAACAAAAGTTTGACAATAATAACTATCAATGCGGAAGAATAACCTAGAACCTAAAAGTCAATGTACCAAAACATTCTAACAATGAACCAAGTCTAAACAATAAGAGATACACCCCCAACTAATGAACTAATCAACTAGCTAAAAAAAAAGTCTAAGTCCGAAAATGGTGGACATAGACGAAAGAGAAGCTCACGGTAGCCCGGAAGAATTGGCTCACCCTTGATTTCAAAGCGACAATCACTAATCTACTAAGCGAGATCTGCCAATAGCCGCTTGAAGATGCTCTGTACTCAATAAAAATAAGAGCAAGTGCAGAATTAGTGCACAACCACAGTGTACTGGTAAGATCACGCGGCTATCCCACTGGTGCAACATAAACAAGTTAAATAACATTATAAGCACATGCATATATATCAACATTTACGAACAACTTCACATTTATGTCAAATCATTGGTCATCTCATGGAACCCAAACCCAAATAGTTAGCATGTCAGAACGTGGCAACCGATCCCATATTTATGCCGGAACGTGGCAACTAATCTAAATTTTAAGTCGAAACGTGGCAACCAATCTAAGTTAGTTATGCCGGAACGTGACAATCGATCTCATTCACACACCACAATTTTTTCTCAGCCGAGTTGCTTAGATGTTAAGCACCGTACGATCTTAAAGTTGTCAGTTCGAGTCATCAAAGAAGAAAAAAGATAGTAATGTGTTAATACTTATGTCCATTATACATGTAGTAACGTGACTTTCATTTCATCCTATATTATACTTGAACTCGTTACTTTTTTAACCCCTCATGTCAATACGATTTGTTAATTTACTCCATAACGTTTCATCTTTTTTTATAGTATCACTCTTTATATTAATAGTAGAAAAAACACTCTTTACTTGCACGCTAATTTCAAATTTTACACCTATTCGAGAATTGAGTTGTTGGATAATGCAAAATATAGATTAGTTGAAGAGAAATATCCAAGCAAAATACAAGTTGGAGTGAGTCACTATACGTTACCTTATCCAAAAAATAGTGTTTTGGCTAAAGAATAAGAATACATATATATTAGTAAATGTCTATCATGAACACTTCAATTTATTTTACCTATATATAGTGAATTATTATCATCATACTTTAAAAAGGGTATGTTATATTGTTGATAGTCACAATCATGTGACACAACTTTGATACAAAAGTTGGTGAAAAAATTCATGATTTTCAAGTGAAAATGACAAACGAAATATATATAGATAAGTTTTTTACTAAAAAATAATATTTAGACACGGTTAAGATCTAACTGAACAGTTATTTGATGACGTTCAATACATGAATAATCATTATTCATTTGGGAAAAAAAACTCTTATAAGTAGTGCTTTCGTTAAAAGATAAGTGTATAATTTAAATTTAAACAGACATATAGATATACTACATTGATTTTGCGTAAAATTTAAATTTAAGGTAATAATATATACTTTACATTTATCTACAATTCTATGTATAAAACATTGGTACTATAGTTATTGCACAATTCTATTACTAGTTCATTCCTACGAAGCTTGTTTCCCATTTATCAATGTTTTCTCTTATCTATCTAATAATAATAGGTAAACTTATAATAGTAAGTGGATAACATTTTACTAAATTATATAGTTTCAACTTTTAATTTTTACCTTTTATAGTCACATTTCATAGTGTCACACCCCAAATCCGGATGTGATGGCACGTGTCCATTTCCCACCGGACAGGTCAGCCTAACACAACCACAACTATAGAGAAGTAGAAATACGAGAATAAAAGATAATAAATAAGCGGAAGACTTTAATTGAGACTCAACACTACCCATAATTTGGTTGTCACATGTACAAACCTCTAAATACAGAATTCGAATAAAAATATACAAGTCTCAGAGTATAGTTCTCGAATAGAACAAAACTGAAAGTAAAGATAACTCAAGGGCACGTCTGGAATGAACCGCTACCTCTCGAGTATGTCCCGAAGCTCAATCTGCTAAAGAAAATACTAAGCCGAATCTGAGAGAGCTGTCAACCTACACAATTGTGTAGAAGCAAGGGTGAGTACCGAAAACCACAGGTACTCGCAAGTAACTCTAAACTAAGCAAAACTAGCAGCTACAAACAACTCCTTTCAATCCCAA